>NC_053163.1:91675543-91975543 GCF_016835505.1 Polypterus senegalus | reverse complement strand
GTTAGTTGAGACATTTGATGACCTAGCCTTTTTTGTCATTGTTCCTTCAATAAGAAACAAGTAACATTTGCACATTAGGATTTCAAATTCCTATTTCTCTCTTAAATCTGCCCTAAAAAGGATTAGTTGCTTGCTTATAACTTATTACCATCGGCTTTATGGATTGTAACCTATTTGCCATATTTAGTTGTACTGTTTAATGTTTGGGTTTTATCATCTTCGGTTACTTTATTCATTCTATCTTGTCTTGCATGTATCTTGTATTTTACTGGATGTATTTGGTGTCTTGTCTTTTTTGTTCATTGTCTTACTTTCTCAGAGTAACTATCAATTATTTATTGTATAATTACCATTACATAGTATGTTAAATGTTTATTTGATGCAGCACTCTGAGTTCAAATTAAGCATTCTGTTGCTCTCAGTGTGAATTTTGTGAGAATTCTGCCCTTACTCTGGTTTTCCTCCCTTTAAACTCCCACATTCAATTGACTTGTATGTTTGGCTAAATCATAAGAGTAAACTGTCCCTGTGTACATGAGTGAACACCAATAAAGGGGTGCCCTGTTCGGTGATGAGTCCTGTCTTGTGACCAATACTGCTGGGATAGGCACCAGCCACCCCTCTCACAACAATGAATTGAATTAAGCAGGTTTGATAATGTTATTACTGTTATTATTAATGTTATAATGTCACTACTGTTGTCATGGCTAGGAAGAATGCATTGCTTTTCACATAGCATCATCATTTATTCTTAAAGAAAAATAAATGAGTATCCTAAAATGGAAGACTGCAAACACACACTTATATTGCTATTTACAATGTCATATAAGAATAAACGTCAACATCATTTTGCATTAAGAGTAGAAAACTCACACTGATGATTATAATGCATATAGAAATGTATAAATGGGAAATGTAATATGCAAAACAATCATTTTTTATTCATGCGTTAGCCGTTCATTTAATTTTGGTTGTAACAAAATCTGTGACTCTTAGAGCTCCCATAACTAAACCCTTGCAGTAGAGTACACAACTGACCAAACAGCAGTTTTCAGCACTGATGATTTCTTTGTCCAAATACTGAACCCTTACATTAACTTTAAGTCAGCTGCTTAGCTCCAGGATCTGCATTATGTGCACCAAGTGGAGATTACACTCAAGAAGTGCAACATGCCGCTCCTCAAGCCAATTCTATCAAGCTTAACTTTTCATTCAGTTCATTGAAATAATCCTAATCCTAAAACGATTCTTAAAGGAAAATGCTCATTTTACTTCACTTTATGTTTGTTATTAGCAGAGTGCATGCTCACTAGTCACACAGATGTTTACATAGAATAATAATAAAGAAGCAATTTGGCCTTTTTATTTATGTCTTTAACTGCGTGAAGTCCCTGCAGTGGAGGAAGTTTATACTCACTGATCCTTCTCATGATGAAGGTAATGGCTGAGATCAGCAGCAACACTATGAATGTAAAGAACACTGAGCCAACAGCAATCATGAAGATGGGTGGAGCTGGTATTCGACTGGATTCTAAAGAAAATGTTACAGTGTTAAAAGCTATTTTTTCAGAGCTCTGGAACACATATTGCAAATAACAGTTTCCAAATTTCCCTTGTATCATGAAAACAAGGAAATTACCTACTGTAGCAGGTTAAGAGTGGATATATGTATGATGGACATGCATACATCCATTTATTTTCTTTACCCACTTTCTGCATCAAAAACACTGTCTTAGATGGGGCACTCACACACACACCCAGAGCCATCAGTTGCCATCTTGTACACATATATAAGAAATCTGAGGAAAACCAAACAACCTGCAGAAACTGGATATTTGGACAAAGTACAAACTACACGGAGACAGTAAAAGAGGCATAATATGAACTGTAGTGGATATATTGTCTATTTTAAAAAGAAGATTTTGATTTTCTTTTCTGAATATGTGGTGTCATGTGAAGAAATGTAAGAGTTATTTTTATGTATTCATAATACTAATGGGTGTCATAGTGGGTTGCTTTATCAGCTCAGAGGTCTAATATCATAGGTTTGAACCCCGTGCTGTCCATGTGGAGTTTGCAGGTTTCCCTATTCCCGTATTCCTCCAGGTATTCCAGTTTTTTGCAGCATCCCCAAAGACATGCTGGTTAGGTTGATTGGTGACTGTTTCCAGCATTGTGCCCCCTACTGGCCAAATAGGCTCCAGCACCCTGTGACCCAAAAATGGATTAAGAGTGTTAGAAAGTGTTATGTTATGAAGCTTGTAAAAATTGTTTTTAAATACCTATTTAAGAATGTCAGTATTGCCTGAAAGCACATTTACAATGGTTATCAATTGTGTTCTTTTTCACTTTTGATGCCATTAAGGATGCAAATCTTTACATATTCTTACATTATCAGGAAGAAGGTGCAAGCCAGGAGCTAACATGTGAGGGGTTCTTGTTTATTGAACATGCCAACACTTACTTAATGAGGTCCCAGACTGGTATACCAATTAAATTAACTCTGAGATATGGTAGGAATGTCCACATGACCACACTGGCATGAGGAGAGAGTGCAGCATTCATAAAGGCAGTGCTTAAATTGGAATGTCAACACAGAACTGTGGAGCTGAGAGGGAGGCAGCAGTGCTAAATGATGCTGCATCAATCATTATAAACATATATTTTTTAATTTTAGGGAATGTTTTTCATGTTGATCCAATATTGTTTATACTGTACATAAACCTTCCTCTTTAAGAAAAAAAAACAGATGAGGGTGAGGGTGAATGAATAAAAATAGTTAAACATACTTGGAACATGTATGCAATGTAGAAGACATTACTAAAAACATTACTGGGAGCAGTAGGTAGAAAACAGAAAATAAGAAGGGAACATTAGAATTTGGTCATGTAGTTTTAATCCTTAGATAAGACAGCATGTTAAAGTAATGCATTATTTTTTTGAGACATCAAACAATTAGAATTTGTGTTAAATCAAATGGATAAAAATAAAATGAATTTATTTTGAATTCAACTGTAGGTTAAATAAAAAATAAAATGGAGAATTTGGACTGCAGCAACTGGAGCAAACTGAACCCAGAGACATCAGAAACATCTTCAAGTGTCTCAATAAACTGACAAGCCAGAATGAAAAGAAGGTGGAGAGTCAACTGATTTGAAGGGCCTGATTGAAAAACTCTGGAATGCGGACAGGAGTTTAGGTGTCACCTAACCTGATGCTACATCTCAGGGGCCTGAAAAAGAAAAACAGGACGTGCAAATTTCATTTCACAAAAATTAGAGTAAAAAACAAAGAGGGAAGGTGCCAAAAATGTATATATTATTGAAATGAATTAAATGTTTAACAAAAGGTGTACTATCGGAGTATGCAACAAGGTAGGCCAGTCCTACAGTAATACACCTATATTTGGACAAAACAAAATTCTACTGATCATAAACTGGACAAAGGAGTTAGAAAATGGATAGATGGATGAATCAAAGAAACAAAGTTTAAAAGATGTTTTATATAAAACAAGACACACATGATGAAAGGATAAAATGTAGGGTAACAGTTTATAAAAGACAGAGGTGACTGAAGTTTTGCATTGAAGTTACCAGATGAAAGGTTTCCTTCGATCTGCGCTGTTGTGGTTGATGTTCTGGGATCTAGGCAAAAATATAAATATATCAGAGGAATAGTGCAATTGGAATATGTGCTCATAAACACAAAGGACATTAAATAAGAGCTCTTTACTGCTGGTAAATCTGCATTGTAGATTAGATTGCCATTTAATACTACACAGAGCTCTACAATGGTGTCTCCTGAGATGGAATTAGGAAGCTGAATAAATCTATTATCTTGTTTGCTAAGGGGATATTGTAAAAGAATATGAGAGTGAAGGCTCTTTGGGTGCAGCTCAGACACCACTGGACCAGTGGTCCATCCACAGCCACAGGGCACATGTGGAGAATCAAGGAAGGGAACCCTGACTTTGAGCTTCCTGAATGAACCCCAGAGACCAATGCTCATGCTCATATATATATGTATATGTATACTATTTACAGTGTATATTTTATAGTTTTGCGGTGGGCTGGCATCCTGCCTGGGGTTAGTTTCCTGCCTTGTGCCTGTGTTGGCTGGGATTGGCTCCAGCAGACCCCCGTGACCCTGTAGTTAGGATACAGCGGGTTGGATAATGGATGAATGGATGGATTTTATAGTTATATATATAAAAAAAGGAAAATAATATTGTATGTGTATGTTTGCATGTGTGTGTATATATATATATATATATATATATACATATATATATATATATACATATACACACGCAAACATACACATACAATATTATTTTCCTTTTTTTAAATGGGGGACAAAATAGGGTAGAAACAGAAAATCAATCATCATAAAATTAAACACATGTTAAAAAGAAACAATATCTGTAATTTTACATACATCAGAAAACAATTTTAAACTCCAAAGCAAACATGTTTATGTGGACAGATATTTTATATGTCTGTACTGTATGTTTATACTGGAGGTAGTTTGTGTTTTATTTTAAATTATATTGTATTTTTAGATCCTATACAGCACTCCAAGCCTATGTAAGATAAATTGTGCTGCACTTCGTATTGAATCAAACTGAATAAGCGCTCTTTGCCACTTTCATATTTGTGCGTAAGTGGCCACTAAGAGGCGCTGTCACACTTTCAATCACATAATGCATTGAAGGGGAATTCAAATATGTGATAGAAATATGTTGGCTTTGAAGTAACACAAATGTTGTTCCTCCAGGCTACTTACTAAGCACATTTTCAAAGATCATTGTCAATGAATTAGATAACAGATGACCAAAATTAACATTAAACACTGCAGTATTGATTTTCTGAATTTTAATTTTTTTCTGCTGCTCACAGTTTTGTTCAAGTATCCTTCTAACAGTTAATTTTACTTATTCCCTAAAGAATATATTATGGGTACGGAAATATCTTTTCAAATGTTCTCCTCAAAGACAACTGTTTTATGGATTTATAGGGATGTTAATTGCCTAATAAATTCCCTAGTACATCCGAATCTGTCATGTAATAAATATCCACACACTTAAGCATTGCCTTCACTGTCCTCATGTATAATCGATTAACTGGGCATTAGTTCTAATTGAGTGATTTAATGATACAATTACAGCCAATACACTATAACTGAAAACTGGGTCTCTGTTATTCTTTTGAGATAAAGGACTGAAATTTTATGCAGAAAACTTTACCAATGTTTAATGAAACTGAGTAAATTCAGAGATTATAATGGATGTTATAGTGCATCTTTGCATTGTGGAATAAATTTTAAAACCCACAGGAGTGCAGGAAGAACCGAAGATTGCACCGAGCTGGGAATTGTGCTGTCTGCTGGCATTATCATTGATCTGGGTCGTAGAGCCATCTAGATAACAAAGGGTGAAAAAGCTGGTGTCTTTGCTTCTGGGCACCCAAAATTTCCATGACCTATCAACTCAGCAGGCCCTAATAAAACAAGGTTTGTCTGTACATGTAGACTTTGGCAAAAGGACAGGCTTGCTGGAAGCAACTGAACAGCCTTACATTATTTAGAAAAAGGTTAGATCATAGCCTTTACAGTGCATTTTGCATATGAGATAGGATGTTAAAAGCCGAAGCTCATTATTTGCCTTGGGATTCATCATGAGTTAAAATGACAGTCCACTTGGAATTACCTGATGGAATTCTACCACCTTGACACTCGTAGCTACTGTCAGTTTGGCAGGGGAAGCAAACCTTCTCAGTATCCCCATCTGAACGTTTCACTTCGTAAAAACTGTTTGAAACACCACAGAATTTTAGTAAAAGACAAGTGAGCATTTATGTTTTAACATGAGGAATAAAACTGTAGTCACTTTGCCTCCCTACACTATATGCTCTGCAGGACCTTCAAGCTTGCACTGATCTGCCCAGCTGTGAAGCAGAAAAATAAATAATATTACCCTACTAACCTAATAATGGCTGTACTTAGATTATTTTCTCATCCCTTACACCTTGTGTCTTTAATCGGTATAGCATGTGTCAATGAAATGCCAATAAAGGTTAGAATAACAAAAAAGATCAATTTGTAAGTGCAACCTGTCCCGCCATGTGATGACTGCTGTGGTCAAAAATCAATTATTCAATGAATTATTTTGTGCTTTATATTTGTAGTTAGGATATAGCGGGTTGGATAATGGATGGATATTTGTAATTAATTTAGACCACTTCTCAGTAATCTGCTTTCACTTTCATGTTAATCAGTGTTTTTCTGTTAGTTAGCTGCAAAAAGCCAAATTATATCCACTGTGATTCAATACTGAATAACATTAAAATGTGAAAACTTTCAAGAGGCGAATACTCGTTATATTCACTGTATGTAAAATGCTAGATACACAAAACTGATTTATTATGTATTGACTCAAGCTGTTTCTGAAACCATAGTGAAACTGATGGAAGCACGGATGAGAGATGCAGTCCTAAAACAAGCTGGTAGTGTGACCTACAACCCAAGGTGCTACATGCCCTGTAAAAAATATGGAAGCTAATTCAATTCCCTTCCAAGTCAATGCCTGACCCACAAGAAGTTGTCTCCTGCCAGTTCTCCAGTTGTAGAAATATGAAAACATTTGTAATTTACGAGTTAAATACACTCAAACTTTGAAGAAAAGCATCAGCTGAATAAATACATGCGAATCAGATTGGATATCTTTCTAATTAGCCTAAAGCACAGCTCATGACTTTTACAGTCAGTAGATATCACTTTGGTCCTTAACAAAGAAGGAAAACTACAGAATTAAATTGTAAGTAAATGGCGATGCTTACCCTTTTTTGCATCTGCCACATTTGGAGTTGGAAATAGCCTTACAAGGTGCAATTTCCTCCCGATTCTCTACTGAACACTGTGTACAGCGACGACATGGATCCAAGCCATGTTCCGTGCTAAACCAGCCTTCTTTACACTCCACGCAGTAGGCCTCTGCTGCAAAGCCAGAGCCACACTCCTGCATGGGATAAAAACAAAAAACACACATGCTCAAAAAAGAATAAGCTCTGGCCTTTGTTTGTCAAAGCTGGTATGCAGTAGGCTGCAAATTGGGTGTGACCGAGTTCTAACTGACGGAAACTGATGCTTATCCTGCTAATTTCTATAAGGTCCTATTAGGCTGTGAGATTTCCAGATACTGTGTCTACACCGTGGAAAGTTTGGTTTTTGTGTTTAGGACAACAGCAAAAAGGCATTGTCTCTTTTGCTTGCTACTGAGATAATGTGCTCAGCAATTAAAGATGCTTCATGTTGCATTTAGTGAAAAACCTTTTACATATGGCTACAAAATCAAAACCACAGCAGATACTAGTGGGGACATCAGAGATAAGGGGATATGCAGAGCACATGGTCTGGAAAGTAGAGTTTAATTTTTCATAAGCCCTTTCAACAGACTAACTTTGTCAATGGATAACTGAAGTAAACAGAATGAACACTGTAGTGAGCATTTAATTTTATGTGTCTGCTCATAGATTCAGTGTTTTCCCAACTTACTTTCAGGATAAGATCCCAACAACGACGACGTGGGGTGCTATTCAAGACAGAAGATATACACTACAGACTAAAGCTGATGGCAGAGAGTGTGTCCAGATCTTCTTCTGATTAATCTATGCATTAGAAAAACTTTACATGCCATTTGTGTGGTAAATAACGTGGCATTATTATACATTCCTCTGAAGCCCTTGATTACACAATGATGCACTCAGTATTCCACAACCTAATGGCACCTTTCTGTATGAATAATTAAATGCAGCAGCACAGTCAGTGGTCTGGCAATGTAAGTGATTAGGAAAGAGGTCAGTACTGCCAGATGGAGTACTGCTCCACATGGGGTAAAGTCATCAGTGGAATCCCTCAGGGGTCTGTGCATTACTTTCTCTGATTTATATTAAAGACATTTACTCTGGTATAGTTAGTCAACTTGGCAAATTCGCAGATGACACTAAAATTGGAGGGATGGTAGACACAGAGGAAGCAGCAAATAGAATTCCAAAAAAGTGCTACACATTTGCAAAAGGAACATCAATTACAAATACAAGATGGTAGACACTGTCATCAGGCCCGCACCTGGGGCGGGTACAACCATGACACTTGTCAGGGGCCCGAGCTAGATAGGGGCCCGCCCTTTAAGTGGCGTTTTAAAATATACACACATATTTGAAATACAAAAGGGGCCCGAACTCTGTCAGCTGCCTGGGGCCCAGAATTTCCTAGGTGCGGGCCTGCTGTCATACAGGAAGCAACCTCAGAAAAGGATTTAAGGGTATCTGCTGATGCAACATTTTCATCAACTAAGCAATGCACAGAAGCAACTAAAAAGGCAAAAAATTTTAGCTTATATCATTAAAACTGTTGAATTTAAATCAAGGGATGCTAAGCTCAAACTATATAATACACTAGTAAGACCACATCCAGAGTATTGTGTGCAGTTGTGGTCACCACAGTACAAAAAAGACATAGCAGTGCCAAGAAATAAAGACATGTCCTACTCTGACAGACTCAGAGAATTAAACCTGTCTAGTCTCAGCCTAATCCAGGTATTTAAAATTCTCAAAGGCATTGATAAACTAGATCTAGCAACATTCTTTCGGCTTTAGGGTGAATCATGAACTTGAGGACATAAATGGAAATTAAGGAGATGTGTATTTAAAACTGAAGTCTGGAAGCACTTCTTTACGCAAAGAGTTGTGGGACCCCTGGAGCAAACTACCGAGACATAGAATTGAAACAGAAACCTTGACTACTGATTTAAGAAAAATAAGGATGAGATATTGGGACAGCTTAGCTATTAACTAAACAAACTGAATGGTCTCCTCTCCTCTCGTTTGTCAAATTTCTTATGCCCTTATGATTAGGCAAGCTCTGTGCCCATAGGACATATGCATACCAATGACATAAGAGATCTTCCAGCAGCCACTGACCACAACACATGTATTCATTCTATGCATCTGGATGTGCACAGCATTGCTGTGGGTACATAGGGCATTTGCAAGCATTCCTCTGCTATATATCTGAGGTCCATTTACTGGTGAACTCTGGCGACCATGTAGAAGAGCAAGTATCACAGTAAATGAAGGAGGTCAGAATACTGGCTTATACAGTAAGTTATAAACATGCAGGTACCCATTTGAAATGGCTGCCATACCAAGGTGGCAATGGCCACTGCCTTTGGGTCTTAAGATGACTAAAACTTAGTAAGAGGGTCCAGGAATGTTATGGAATCTGTGTCTAATAGGTCTCAGAAAGAATGGCTGCTTCACCCTTTATTTTGGGACTGTTGATGTGTTGATAGCATGTGACAGGATCCTAAAAAGAACACAAAAATTGGCCGCGGAGAGGCGAGGGAACACAAATTGCAAAGAAGTAGCAGAACATAAGGAGCTGTTTACTTTTATCAGTGCCTTTGATATATAAACATAGGTAGTAGATATTTATTAAGCTGGCAAGAATTGGTTTTAAATTTTTTATTTCTGCGATACTTCCTTGTGTTGCTTTGGGCGTGAATCTCCATATATGGCGAGTCACGCACTGAGCATTAAAATATCCAGTTGTGCAGATGCGTTTGAGCACATTTTCATGATGCATCATTTCTGTAACCAACTAACCAGTGACAATTACGATTACCTGAATGCCACAATAAAAGCATATTTTGGATTATACTGTTTTTTTCAGTGTTATTTGTTTAAATGTGTCTAAACCTGAATATTGGCAAAGTGAAAAGCATGCAGGGGAGGCTACTAACATGCATAACATCAGTAGTGTGAGAAACAGATATGATATCATTGGGTAAATGATGTGTTAGTAGGCAGACTTTCCCCTTCAGCTCCGCACCTCACTGAGTTCCTGCCCTTTTGGACACCTTTTACATTCTTTACAGGCTCCATCCGCAGCTTGATACTGAGTTTCACTACATCCAGAGCACCCAGAGCAGATAAGACCCAGAACCTAGACACAAGGATAGAAAGATAAAGTGACTGTGAGTAAAAGGAACATGTAGAAGAGAGGAAAGGACAGAGAACTGCTAGAAGCAAAAGTAATTACAGTGGATCATCACAAACAGCTTTCACCAGCAATAATAACCATGAAGAAATGCGAGAGACCCATGCAAAGTGTCACCACATGTTTTGCACAATTCCAAAAGCATGATGAGCTTTGACAGCCGGAGAAAATGGAATAAAGTATGTAACTTCCCACAGAATTTCAGAAAAAAATCTTATTTCCCATTGAAAGCATTAAAGAAACATTTAAATATATTCTACAATGCCCAAACAGAAAAGATGTTAAATGCTGAATTTATATACCTTTCTCTGTGAAATAACAATACCAGCAATCAAACAAATGTATAATATGCTTCTCTAGATTAACAGTTACTGCGAGTGCTGAACATTCACTGGAGATCTGAGGAAACATCACGACACAGGTGGATATCATAAGTGGTGTTTGGATTTTTCCTTATGCGTATTTGTTTTCCTCTTGCTGCCTTGCCATTGTTCTTTTTAGATTTTCTTTTGTGTTTCTTCTTTTCTGCCAGTCCCTTGCTCTTTGTTGTCATGGGGGCTTCTACTTAATTTACAAACCTTTAATCTTTTACTTTGTATTTTTGTCTTTAAACTTATGTCTTTTGGGTATTGTTGGTTTACACTAGAGCTTTGTTTTTAAGGATTTTGATTTTTAGTTTACACACTTTGACTTTTGGTTAATTATGTGACACGTTTGTTATCTGGGTTTGTTGCAAAATTTTTGGGCTCTTTATTTTTATGAGCTCTACTACCCATTTTAGACTGGGGAATCTCTTTATTCACACATTTTGCATTTGTTTTTGTTTTGTAAAAGTTAGTTTATTTTCAGGTGTTTTTGTGCCAGCATTTTTTCTTCTACCACCATTTTGGGGTCCGACTGTCAATAGTTGCTGCGTATTACCATGTGGAGACAGCTGGAAGTGCACAAAGTACAACATCACCATCGCAACAATATAAAGGTCAGAGATGTACATTTCTTGGTTGTCCAAGACAGTGCATACAATTTATTAAAACTCTATTTGAATTGTGGCTCTAGATATTTTTGCTCTTGTCTTCTAACTATGATATTGCTTAGCATTTGCACATCGCTGTCATTTGGATCTCTCAGGTTTTTTTTACTCAGTTTTTCTTGTTGTTGACCACATTCATTCTTTTCTTTTGTTTTACAATTTCCTGCCATATTTTACTTTTAAGTAGAATAACTTTTTGTGAATTAAATTTAGTACTTTTTCCTCTTTTTGCTTATTTTTGTTTTTAAACTTATATTTTTGTGGTTTTGATTTCTTAATTCTTGATTTAATTTATTAAATTAAGTTAAATATTTTTGAGTAGGTTAGAAGTTTTGAGGTTTTAGATCTTCTCAGTTTGGAAAATACGGCACGTCTTAACATTTTAAATAGTGACACATTCAATGAGTGATGCTTTGCTATCTGACTTCCTCCCCAGAAAATACTGAGTGGCTCATCTGCAAGTAGTAATAGATCTTTCTTCCTCAAGGATTAATAGACTTTCTCTTAATGGTGCAGGACAGCTTGGAATTTAAGGAAGGACTCCTCTTTGTGGACTGCATAGCCTGGCATACTGACTACAGAACAGCCAGCAGTGGCATGTCACTTCCATCTCCACACTGCTGTGCCTTGCTAATTGTTATGTGAAAATGCATACACAATCTAGAGGAGAACTTAAAATTATTACAATATTTACTTTTTTTTTACTTCAGCTGGGGAAAGAATAGGTACAGTTTATGTGTTCAACTCAATTATTTTGTTTCCTCAATGCCTGTTAACTTGATGTACCTGCTCATCATTCTCGAATGGCCGTGCACAATACACAAATACAGTTGTAGACAGCGGTCTTACTGACCACAAATGTCTCTCTCACAAGTGGTTAGTTTGTATAAATCTATGGCAGTGTGCTTCCAGGACTTAAACTTGCGTTATTGGTGGCTACCTGATTTGTTTAAATTTCTCTTTTATGTATTTTTTGTTCATTGTTAATGTTATCATTTGTTATTATTGCTATTTATCTATATTACTTGCCTAATTAAATATCTTATGTTAATTTAGTTTCTATGTGTGCAATTATGTTCTCCTATGTTTTTAAGTATTTGGTAGGTGGTTCCCCCGTGGGGTTGGCAACCCTTACCTCACCACTAATGGACTGCCTCCAGCCAATAAAGAAAGGTTGAGTATTGTAGTCCCTTGAGGTTCATCTAAATGCACTCAAGTGCAGGTGGTTTTGTCTTTCCTTTAAATATTGCTCATTATGTTCTCTGGATTTACTGGTTTTACTAACATTTATTAGATTACAATTGGATTGAGTTTAAGGAACTCATTTGCCTCCTTTTCGCTCTTTTGTGTTTTTTATCACATTTTCTATTTTGTGTAAATAAAACCTCTCTTTTATAAAAATTCATTTTTGCCATGCTCTTTACAAACCATGGTTTGACAGTTCTCCTCTCTTTTGTTGGGCATTTTGATTAGGTATTGTGACTATTCCGATATTCTGGAATATTCTGAAGCTAAAGTGTCATTTGTTTAGGTGCAGACCGAAGCCAGCCATTTTTTGTAGTCGCTCGGGCTGCTGAAAACAAGCTTTTTCTGGGCAGGCTTAGTTGGGTGTTGGCCTGTTTTTGGCTCCATTTTAGAGGCCTTACACCTTGCTATTGTTGTATTCTGGGAATCACAACATTGAATGAGTTTACATGTACACACATAACCAGGAGAAGGTGAGTAACCTGGTTAAGGCAGAAACCTGATTTCTTAAAAACACGCATTTACATGTGTAGGTGATATTCTGGAGTGCTCCTTTGACAAAGCACTCCAATGTCATTTAAATGTGCAAAAAAGAGTTAAACGTTATTATTGGCCACCATGACTCTGAAAACAAGCATGAAGCCTGTAATAATTTACTTGTGTTTAATAAATATTTAGTTCTTTATGAACTCTGAAGTAAATAACATTCATCCACTTTTTATATCTTTAAACTGAGCCCCCAATGATTCGATGTATGAACATTGGCAGTTGCGTCACCCAGTCACACTGTTTCAACATATCTATAGCAAATAGCTGGGCTAAAACTAAACTGACACTTTATTAATATGGTTCTGTTAACAGATTGCATGTAGAACACTCTCCTGCTTGGCTGTGCAATTGAGCTCCGCAAAGAAGCAGGGCATCTGTACTTGTGCTTCTTGCTTTATACCCAGTGCTACTGGGATAATAATGATGTAGATATTTTTACTTAAATAAAATAAATATTGTGTTAGGTTACTTGTTAGTTTAAAAAATAACCACACTAAATTAGGCATGTTGCTCTCGAAATCGTGCTACTGCGCTTAGCACTGCATGATCAGCTCCTCAACATAAGTTTATCGATTTCTGAAATATTCTGACAGATTGTTTAAACCAGGAGAAGGAACGATTTCCCTCAGGAAATTGATCTTGTGGACGCTTCCATCTGTGACTGTTTAAAGTGTGTTTAAAGCTAATTAGTCAAACAGAGTGCAATGGACATCCTAAATTTTCCACTACCAGTACCAGTGCTATAAAATACATTCAAATTTGAAGAAGGTGTGTGGTCGAGTGTTGTCATGTTTGAAACGTCAACTGCACTTATATACATCTACTTTCAAGAATGGGTTGTGGGACAGAGGACCCTTGGTGATGGACAGTGATAAGCAGCTTTGCAAGGAATTTAGAGAAATCTGGCAAAATCACAATCATTTTCAGGAACTTTGAACTCCATGAAACACACTGACGTTAAAAGAGAAGATGGAACAGAACTAGCTTTGAGTGAATTATAATGGTGCAATAGTCTTATAAGCATCCCAGAGGGCTAGGGAAGTGTCTGCCACATATGCTGGACTAATTACTGTGGACAAAAGTGTTATGTGAGGTGTGAGGGTCAAGTGGAAATCACTGCGCCACTGTGCATCAAACAACATAAGACGCAGACAAAGGATAACCTTAAACAATGAACATCAAATGGCCACAAACTAACAATAAGTAAAAAAAAAAAATATATCATTGCATTACAGAGATCCAGTCTCGGAGCTCACATTGGCTGTGCCTCAGAATCGTGGTGTGCGATTGGCTAATTCCATTATTTGAAGTTATGCTCAGGGCGCAGCTCTAATGTCTTTGTTGTGTCCAATCTATATGTGCAGATACTTTGCACTTTTTATTCTTCCACCAAGAAGTTAGAATCCCCTTCTAAATAGTAATGAATCTTTTTTTTATTGTTATTATTCCAACAGGGTCTCGAGGCTGGAGTGTTCCTTTAAGGCTTGTTTTAACTGGTAAGGGCAGCACATGGCTAATTATGCATCTAAATTAGCCATGCAGTCCTGCAGTCACAAGGATCCGTGTTATATACAGTATATTCAGTGGCAGTACTCATAACATTCTCATTACGGCAAGCTAATGTACTCCTCAAATGAGTTTTGGAGGTATGCTCTGTAACCCTAATGGGGTATAAGATGGAGCACCATTTGTCATGGAACAAAAAATGTAGAAAAACTCCAGTACCTCTGAGTTGTACAGTATTTGCTTATTACATTGGTCATTTTAATACTATAAGAATTAATTAACTTTTTAATACTATATTAGATTTTGTTAATATAGTTTTGTTTTGTAAATAAATACAACTATTCACTAAACTAACCTACTTTATATCATTTTTAAAGTTATCCACCTTTTCTCTTATCCGTCATGGCCTCGGTCTTGCCCCCTGATGGATAATTGAGGTTTTACTGTATTTATAACACCATTTTGTTGCTATATGGACTGAGGTCCTAAAAGTGACTGCCCCAATTTCCTATGAAGTGCCAATATCAGATGTTACATAAGTGCTAGAGGTCTCCTCCATGAGGAATAACTCTTACCATTAAGCTGAACAGAGACACTCACTCTTCTTTTCAGACAATTGCACTAGCAAGAGAAAGGTATACACGTGACAGATGAGGTGAGAAATGAATAAACACTCCGTAAAACCTACCAGCAATTTCAAAAGAATGGATGGATAGCCCATTATGCCAGATCCCCCTGTTTTTTGCAGCTAGTGCTGGAATAAAATCAGAAAAATACCAAAATCAATATTCCATCCAATTAAACACATTTTCCACCAGTTTTCTTTTGCAATACAGTACTTTCCTGTTACCTGTCTGAGACACTTTTTCTAATATGATGTAAAGTGGGATATTTCTGTATGTGTGAAATAAATCTTACTGTCTCACTCGATATGTTATCTAAGCCAAAAGTTTTTCTGTGTGTTTGGGGTATGGGGGTTGTTGTTTGTTTTTATTACAGTATTATTTTTTTTTAACTTCTGTAAAACTTTAATTTCCCCCTGGGGACAAATAATCAAACTATTTCTCTACATCTGTCTATCTGTGATACAGTAATGGTATATGTATTTTATACTGCTACCCCTAAACTGTCAGGGCCAAAACATTTTTGTTTAATTGTTGAATTTCTCTGCTTTCCTCTCATTGCATTTCCCACTGACTTCTGTGTCTCACAGAGACAGAAAACCTGCATTCTTGCACTATTAATAGGAGTTTGGTTAGGATAAACCTGTTAAATAGTGATGTGCAATGAATGAGCAAACTAGTTCTTTTGTACTTGTCTTGGGTTCTGAACAAATATACTGGTACAATAACATTGAAGAATAAGTCCTTTCAAGGTATGTGCAATGCATGCTACATTTTATATTGCATTCTGTGAAAGTAGGGAGCCATCATCTTAACTTCACTTAAATGCCTGCTGTCTTTGGGAAACAATCTATCAAAAACTGTTTCAGCAAAACAGTCATGATGACAACTAGCCAATGACTGACTTGGTAGATGACACCAAGCACCTCCCATTGATCAGTTCACTCTGACCATCTCAGATTGAATGAACCAGCATGACCCTACTGATCTGGAGAACCACTGCAAGTTCAATCACGAACTGCAGACAAGAGACTCGCAGTACATTGAATCTCAGTTCAGTTCACTGATGATATGTGTTGCATCAGAAAAGACTGATATAAAACAAAGAAACTGCAGGAAATTACAGTGTGTGATACAGAGAAAGATCAAAACTGACATTTACTAAAGTAAAATGACATCTGTTGTTAATCCTGTTTGCATTTGTACAAAAGACACAAAAATTGACAGAGGGCCATCTACTAGAAATTGTTAATAATTTTATGGAGCTACATTTATAAATGTATTATTATAATATGAACAACACAACTTTGCTAGCCTATGGTTTAACTGCAGCATACACTAACAGCATATTACAGGCACATAGAACTTTGTCATACACAACATATCTCATTCTGTTTATATATTATATATTATACGCTAGTTAAATCCAAAACTGAAATCAATTTTATTTAGTCATAAAAGATGGAATCACTCACATGTGTTTCTTTTGACATCCAGGCCATAAAATGTTTGTTTGATTATTATTATTATGTGTGAATTATTTATTTTGTTGCTTGATTTTTATATTGTTTATATTGTTTGGTGCTTAAAGTTGTTACACTATTCTAGATTTTAAACTAAGATATAGCTTGGTGCTGTATTGGAAATGAATGAATCAGTGATTCAAAGATTCTAATCATTCTTGTGAACTGAACTAAATAAATCACAAATCACGAAAAGTTTTGCATGTCACTACTGTTTACTTCTCTAGTGTCATGAGAGTTTCCTGCCTTGGAAAGCTCTTGTGGAGGACTGCTGGCTTCCCATGCCGGTCCTCACCCCCGGGCCGCCAGGAGGAGCTCTCCCGACAGCAGGATCGTGCCCCGAGGTCCAGCAGGGCCTTATGGACTTTATAGTATTTATACACAGCCCTGTTGGATACCTTGGGGACCACCAGGAGTCGCTGTGGGGGCTTATGGGCTCTGTGATGCCTTATGACCCCGGAGAAGGAATGTCGTGCTCCTGGGTTAAAGTAATGGATTGATTGCCCTGACCCGGACGGAGTAAGGAACTGTGGACTGCTGGGACAGGAACACCTCCGGGTCAGGGGCTATAAAAGGATGAAGGCTCAGTCCAGATGCTTTGCTGTGCTGGGAGGGAGAGGAGCAAAGTGTCTGGGCGAGGAGGAGTGATTAGTGTACTGTGTTGGAATTAGTGATTTTCTATGAGTAGTGTGGAGGGTGCTTGGTGCACTGAGAAGAATAATAAAAGTCTTGGACTTTTACCTGGTGTCTGGAGTTGTACCTGAGGGTTCAAGGGAGCACTAGTGCCCCCTACTGCCACACTCTCTTTGTAGAATTCATTATCTGCTGCATTGTTTTCTTGATTTCTAGACCTTGGTCTTTGGATGGAAATATGACTTACCGGATTATGTTTTGATTGATGTTAGTCCAAAAATTATTCAATCTGTGTTTCTTCAGCTTTTAAAAAAATTATTCCAATACACTTTTACCTTATAACATCTAGCATCTTGACACTGTGTGAAATTAATTTCAGGTTATTATAGCACCAAAGGGGCAGCTGGATGTAAAAATTACATTTTGAAAAGGTTTATTAAGAGAACAAAACACAAAACGGTAAAACAAAATTCAGCCAGCAGTACAATCAATACAATAATATTGTGTTCTAAAAATTTTTTTACGTAAGTCAAGTTGAACAGCTGATCCTTTTCACTAACGAATATAAAGAACTAAAGGACAAGAGTCCTGTCTGAAGTAGTTGTTCATATCTATTATTACTGAATGAATTAATTCTTGCCAAATTCTGAAAAGCTTAAAGTTTAATTAAAGTAACTTGCCCATCTTCCCTTGTCTTCCATTAAGATTTATACTAGTTACTTTTAAGAAGATACATAAAGTGTTTCAAGGAATTTATCCCCAGACGATCTGATGGGATGGTGGGAAAGGGATCTTTTAATTAAAATTGCAGATAAGGAATTAAATTCTGTCACACATTAAAATTTTTCTTCAGTTTGTGCTGTATTGCACCTTAAAACTGTAAGTTGCTGACATACTGTATATCTTGTTTAAAAATCGAATGAAATGTAGCCAATGTGATACAATATACCGCTATATAATTTTTTTCTGGTTTTGGGGGTTTTGTTGTAAATAGAATTGTGTTTTTTTACTTCATCTTGCTTTACTTTGGATTTGGCCATCTTGAGTCTAGATGCATTGTTGGGTCACTAGGGAGACTTTCCCAGAAGGTGTACATTATGACATCATCAGCATGACCCTTTAAGTACTGGCACAGTGGATCCAATCCTATTCGAGTCTACAAATAAATCATAACAAACTTCTGTGAGCTTGCATGCTTTTTGTTGGTTAAGATTCTCTATTTAAAGATCTTTGCTAAATATTTTACGAATTTGATTTTTTACTTTCCTTTTTTTAGGTTTTGCTGAAAGATAGAACGGATTCACTGGTTTTGGAAATTGGCATTGGTCCTGACATTCCTTTCATCTCCTGGGGCCTCATGTATAAACGGTGTGTATGTGCAAAAAATTTTGCGTATGTCCATTTTCACCCTCACTTCAAGGTGTATAAAAACTAAACTTTCCGTGAAGCCACACACATTTTCACAACAGCCTCAGACCTTATGTACGCACGTTTCTGCTCGTTTTTGCAAACTGGCAGCACCCAGTGTCAAAAGCAGTGCTACTCTTTCTATGCTCTACTTTTCTTTTTTAGATTCACATCTATGATGCAGGTTTTATCAAATACACCAAAATTTATTGCATATCGTTTACACATTTAATTCACTTGATTGTAAACATTCTGTAACTATATTTTGGTGCATGGAATGGCCAAACTATTCGAACTATCATGGCTGCCCTAACTTGTACCTGCACAGATGCGCTATGATGAACCTGACCCTGACCCACCAAGTGATCAGCCAGACCGGACAGTGTTAAACTTCATTTGAATGTAATTAGCAGAATGTAAAAACAGGTAATCAGATGCAACATTTTTTTTAACCAATTCATTTCATTTGTAGTCAATTAGTACAGACCTTATATTCCTTAGTTCATTGGCCACATCTCATACAGCACCAACTATTGCATTTTGTAACTCCCGACATAACAAATGGAGACATTTTTCCTTGTCTCCACTTCGCATTTGCTGAAATTCTTCTTTTTTCATGTGCCTTATCCATTGTTTTTTAACCAAACTCTGAATGGAAGATGATATTTATATTGATTTGCATACTAAAAATACGTGAAATTCTGAAAGGAGTCAGGGTGGAGCTGTACGTGCATGTATGTACATTAAATTTCATGTTTGCTGGAATTTATGAAGTGGAAGTACGTGGAACTTGGTGTACACACTGATTTACGCATCTAGATTTTTTTCTATGTATGCACATTTCCATTTTTTGTCCATATGTCAATTTTGCGCATGGTATTATATATGAGGCCCCTGGTCACGGAATTATGATTAGTCTGTCAGATGTAGTAGAACAACACAATGTCATCAAGTACCCACCTTGTTACTTCAAACGGTTTAGAAATGTTCTACACTCAGTCCATTTTGGTTTAATATTTTTGCATATCTGTATGACAGCATTTGATCTAAAATCACTTCCTGTTACAAAACAGGTGTATTTGGAGAAACATCACCTGAGATAACATTGTACAAATCTATTGTTGTAAAGGACAGCCGGGTTCCATGCCCGGCAGGGACTCCCCTGCTGCTTATGTTCTGGGGGAGCCACCATGGGCATTCCAGTACCTCCCCCGGGACGCTTGGTGGCAGCCTCCCTGGCCAACGGTGATTCCCCAACCGCCCGCAAGGCTCCATGGGAGATGGAGTCCTCCACAGCTTGGTTGGGGCCCGGGGTGGCCGCTAGGGGGGGCTATCTGCTTCCCACAGCCCGGCTGGACGAGTCTTCAGCCCCACCCGGAAGTGCAATTAGGACCAGGTGGTTAATCACCTGGAACGCATCCGGGTGGGCTATAAAAGGGCCCAGCCACCACCACTCGACGAGCCAGAGTTGGGAGGAAGAAGACGAAGCTTGTCTGGGAGGAGTGGTGGAGCGACGTGAAGAATTGTGTTTTGTGCTTTGTGACTGTGTTTGGGCTGTGTGGCACGGGGAAGACGTGTCCCACAGCTGAAGAAAATAAAAGTCTTTGTACTTTTTATACAGGCCTCCGTATCTTTCTGTGTCGGGTCAGGCGCCTATATAGCGCCTTTGTTACAGTATCCTTTACAACTCTGCTTACTAATGAATTCTCATTTTGCTTAAAAGAAAAAATCTCTCCTACCATACCTCAATGGAAAATAATATCTTATATTATCTTAATCTGGGAATATTTAATTTTCTCTGCAAGTAAATGCTTCGAAATGTATTCATTTCGGCAGGCAAACACATTATGTTTGGCATTCCAAAAGTACTGGGTCCTCATGTATAAACGGTGCGTACGCACAAAAATGTTGCGTATGCCCGTTCCCACGCTCACGTCGAGATGACTTGGCGTAAAGCCGCTCACATTTTCATGGCAGTCTAACACCATGCGTATGCTTTTTTCTGCTCTGTTTTGCAGATTGGGAGCACCCAGCATCAAAGCAGTGCTACTGTTTTTGTGTCATTTACCTTTCTTTTACATACTCCCATCCATGACGCGGGCTTTATCAAATAGACTGAAATGAATTGCATATTGCAGAAACAAGATTTTTTTTTCTAGAATGTTCTGGTATGGCTGTAGCAAGCATTCGGTCTTATACTGAGGGCACTCAACTCAGGGAGAAAAGGAGGGTCTGAAAAGGGCATTTATACTGCACTCAGATTTAAAAATTTGCTGAACAGTGGGAAACAAATTATAAAATATTGCTCTTGGGAGCAGGACATGATAACTTTTTTGGTACATACAAGGTGAATAAAAGTTATGAAGCTTAGGATAGAAGAAGGTAAAATATAAAATAAAGATAAAAAAGCTGAAATAAGAATGACCAGAAGAATCTGTGGTTCTTCTCTGAGTGAAACAAAGACAAGTGCATAGTTGTGAGAAAGTACGTTTGTAAAACCAATAATACGGAAGAGAGCAGGTTGGCTTGGAACATATAGAACACAACTAGATAAAGAAGTGCAATGTAATGAAAGCAGAGGAAATGAGGCACAGGACAACATGGCTGGATGTAGTGGTAATTGATGCAGTAACATGTTTAGAATGAATTTCAAGTCTGTAAAAAGTGAAAGAATTAATTTGGGACAACAGTGTCTTACAGAAAATGGTTTCAGTTGTATTGGGAGGAAGAAAGAGAGTGATGCATGATTATTAACATGGAGTGTGTTTCCTTTAGAATGGAAGAGAAGCAGTCAGAAGATCAACAACCCCACTTCCAGTACAACTGCTGCAAACCTCATCAGTTCCAGTGACCAAGATACTCAAATCTCTCAACCACAAGCCACCATTCTTTGTTGGACCTGCTTTGGAAATGGAGAGTGCTCTGTCTCTAAAGTAATATTTCTGGTAACTTAGAGGCACTAATGACTTTTTGATTCAGGACATGAAATGGGCTGTCCAAACGGAGAGCCAACTGTTTTTCCCTTGTGTCTGGTGTTACTCTTTACTGGGTAAAGCGAGATGTTAACCAATATTGGTGGTCACAATAGTTTAATACCAGATTTCTTCATAATTCAAACTTGAGGAGTCAACTTAAGTATTTAAACGTTGTTGACATGTAAACTAAATGTCCTTGCGATGGCAAGAAAATGGCGCTTGGGTAACATATTGACATTGGAAGAATAACAACACTCTCTGAAGCTTCTTGACCAGGGTAAAAGTACACCAGTCACGCCGTCTCCTTTTATTACAAAAAAATAAAAATAAAAAATAAAATAAGATCCTTTACATACACATGCGCACCACCGTGCACCAAAATCATGTGAGCAGTTAATAAGGGGAACACCTCTTTCAATTGAGAGCATTTTACTACTATATGCCAACAAACGTGTACAGAAATCTCAAGAGCTATACATTCTGTGATGGTGGCATTTGGAATACCTAAACTACTATACATCACCAATAACAAGCAGTACAATAAACTTTGGTTGATTTAATTATTTTTAGCAAGCATACACTAAAAACATGCAAAGAAATTAATCAACTCAAAATGAATTTAGGAGTGCTATTTAGTCACACCAAGTCTGCTATAGTTGAGGAGGGGTGGTAAAGTCATCTGAATAATCCATGATTGCTTGACTTAAAATGATGGTTTTCTATTACAACTCATCAAAACACATTGTAAATAAAATTGCGCTACACTTGCTCAGTTTAGTATTCAGCAGGACTCTTCTGCAGAAGCTTTGCAAGATACAATGATATGAATGCAACTGTAGTTTTATTACTGTTGATCCGGAAAATCAGGAATTCACACCTGGCAATAAGTTACTAAAGTTGGTGATGGATCATATTCCAAAATCTTACAGTGGGGCATTTCATTAGACAGAGAGATGGGAACTATTAGTTATCGTGGGATAAGAAAATATGAGACGCAGGAGGAAGCCCAGGTTCACAAAGGACAACACATTGGACACAGAGAGGTTTCAATTTTCACACAAATTGATGGGGAATCAAATGTAGGCTGCCAAAGCCCACGGGCAACAGCGTCACTCTTAGTCACCCATATGAGGATGTTCTGTGTTTTGCAGAATTGCACTGAACCGTTGCAGTCCATTACTAAGTAGGAAACAATTAAAAAAATTATTTTTATTTGCATTCATCCCCTATAATCACTGATGCCGAAAAGTGAGAGCAATATAGTACATCATTATTTCAAAACATTACTTAATATATTTGCATAATTTTAACCCAAGGCAATGTACTGCTTTATTATTTTTTCGTTTTTTTGTAAATATATTTAATTGCCTTGTTTGCTTGTTTAATAGAATGATAGGGCTGTAAGCTGCGTAGTACATTTTTAGAAATCATATGAAGGTAAAGGTAGGATACAATTAACTAAACTATTTCATGAAAGTATCAGCATCAAGTGTACGAATAAGGTTATAAAACAGCCAGGATACACAAATAAGCAAAAGATAAACAATCAAAGGAAGCAATAAGAAGATTCAAACAGGTTTGTTGGGTCGTTGTTATTTCGAGTACGGAGTACAGTGAGCCTACTTGTGCTAATCGACTCCTCGCCCCTATCCAGCACACCAGCCGTACCTCGAAACTACTGAAATAACTACCCTAACTTTAAACTGTTACTCGGCGAATTAAATTATTAGAAAAGCTCACATGACGAATATATAACCTTAGCTTTATGTGTTGGAAATTTTAAAAAGTGCATTTACAATAAAAAGAAGTCTATTTCAACAGAAATACACCTGCTTAAATTTGTTGAGTTAAAATGACACTAACAAAGCACTTGATATCCACAAAATCATTTATGCCATGCAATACAGTTTCATTAAATGTTGTAGACATGCTTTGATAATTCACGTTATTGCACCGCAAACGCACCATACCGACTTACCTTCAAAGTCTTTTCGTCTCCCTACTTTTTGAAGAGGCTTCTCCCCAGTCCCGACGCTACCTCTCAGCTCAAATCACATTCCAGGGCGCAGAAATTGGAATTATAAAGGGGAGGAGATTAAGCATTCGGACAATTATTGATTGGCCGAAGACAGTTTTAGATCCGCCCCTTGTGGTATCCGCCCCCCAGCACCGAGACATGGTCAAGTTCGCAACAACGGACCTTTTTCACAGTAAAGACTTCCTCCTCTTTTCCCCATTAACCGACGAACAATGGCTTCTGCTTTTGTGATATAATGTTTATACAGACCAGTACTGTGGAGTGGTCGAGGCAGGTTAAATACACAATAAAACTGTTTTTTTTTTTTACTTTTCCAGAGTTGAAATGAGTCACACACTAGTCAGTCTCTGCATTAAAAAAACCTTCGTGTGCAACTGATCCCTCTTGGGCAGTCTCACTTTTTACACACACAGTGTATGAAGGTGTGCTCATAGCCTTGCTAAATTGTGGTTGCACATTGGGTTATTGCCCTTGAATAAACAAATAACACAGAGAAATCAGCTCCTGCCTTTGATATGCCCCTTTTGCTACACACACGCACACACAGAAACATATATAAATATATATAAACTTTAAATGAATTTAAGAGCAGCATCACAAAGCCAAACGTAAAACTGTATTGTTTTGAAACAGTGAGGCATGACCTCTGTCATCTTCCAAGTTCATTAAGGGTTTTGCATGTATAGTACAATATGCAAATCCTCTTGTAGTTGTATTAGTATTGTGACAAATTGAGAGTGAAATTCTTACTAGCATGTCCAAGCATGAAACATGTCACGCTATGTTGTACAAGAATATATTAAATGCAGTTGGCAAAATAACATAATTTTTCTGTTTTGAAAAAAAAAAAAGATAAAACAACTTACATATAATCTACATTTAGACTGGAGCTGCTGCCAAGGTAACAAGTACATGGGTATAGAGTAGTGATCTGTTAAACACATTGTAGTGCTACTTATTTAACACCTTTGAGAGTCTGGGGAACTGTGTGCTAGCACTCTTAAGTACTCCAAACCATGCAGCCATGCCATGTACTGTATAATTAATGTACTGTATATTATTATCATGTGAAAGACTTTCACCCAGTTCAAGACTGGAGACTATCTGGTGCCCAGTGTTACCAGTGGAGGCTGCAGCTCACTACAACCTTAAAATTGGATTATGTTGGTCTGGAAAATAGATGAATGTAATGTGCATTTTGGTTTAGAAAAATACCACAGTTTTTTGAACTGACAAAAAGTAAGAAAACAAAGCATCAAAGATTTTAAAGTCTAATAAAACACAGTGGCCACGGACCCGAATAGAATCTTTCACCCTCCAAAAATGTCAGCTGGAGTTCCCACTTCTCCTTGGCACTCTAATATTTAGATTTTGTACCAGATGGCATAAGTTCCTCTGTGCAGATTAATCTTTGCTTCTGTTTTTAACTCAACAATCAAATACAAAAGGAGCTATTGTTGGAGAATTGAAAGCATCCCACAGTAATGTAATTGAATCACCATCAGATCCATCTGAATGCTTCCTCGCTCTTACTAAGTTAGTGCTTGTAAGAAAGCTAACCTAAGAATTCTATACGGTACTCCCAGCACTAGCAATTGGCACACACAGATTGTGTCCTGTTGGCCAGTGCACCTCGCTTTCTGTGCTATCTTTGTTGTGCTGCTCTTTCATTAATTTCGCTGTGCACAGTACTTGTTAATATCGTTATTCCAAGCAGTCTGTTGCTCCTTCAAGATTAAATGATTTAGTGGTTAAGAAAGTTGACTCTGAAGCATAGGGATTATGGTGTTCTTCTATGACTGGAACCAAATCACATGCCATGGCTGAGCTCCTAATGGAGAAAGCAAATGAATGCACTTATGTGCTGACTCTGCATAAGCTCATATGTATTTTAAATTGCACCCCCTGATGGCTCTGCACATCTGCAGAAGACAGCGAAAAAAAGGTGGATAAAAAAAACTCAAAGAAGACCAAGTAGACCAGAGTAAACAACATAAAAGTAAACTCCTGGAACTGATTCTAATAAAATTTGAACCCCTACCTGCCAGGTACGGATGGATCACCCAGTTATGCCCCCCTTCAATGCCACTAAAACTCTCTCCCATCTCTCTCAAACTCACAACCATGCCTTTGCTTCCTCCAGCTCTCCTGCTGACTCATTGAAGTGTCCTATGGATAAACTCTGCATTCACTTTTGGGGCTGAGATCAGCCCTTCTTTTGCTGCAATCATTTGGCATTCAATTGTCTCTCTCTGCCTTCATGTGGAGAGTCAGACACACACATTCTCTTTGCTGTGATGGCTTCCCTCTAGCCTCATGGAGAATACTGAATGTTTCCTTACATTGCCCCCTTTCCTCTCTTTCTGTCACATCTGGTAGTTTTGCTTTGTTGCACCATACTTGCTTGGGTCTCACACTGGCATCTAGTGCACCAGTACTCTGCCACTGCAAGTCTGGTACTTTCTCTCTCTTTTGGGGGCTTGCCTCAGAACTTTACTCTTTGATGGAGTTCTTGCCTGCTATGCCTCCCCTCAATATGTAATATTTTACATATTGGCCTGATACTCACCTAATGCTCATTGATAGTTGATCTTCAAACCCTGCCACAGTTTATGAATTCTGAACGTGCAGCAATATTCTGCCTAAGATACTTTTTGCTGCAAGTATTATAATATGAGTGTATTCCAAATAGCAAAAGGGCATGATACCTCAAAAAAGATGCATAAATCAGGCTAGGGTCTCCCCTAGTTTGCCTAGAATAGACCTCTCCCTAGGCAGCCGGACCCCAAACTCTACTTGCTAGCTTTGTCCAACACAGGCCTAAAAGAGGTCTTGGCTTCAAAAGTTTAAAATATTCCTTAATGTTCCCAAATATATCAAAATGGCCTTCAAGGGATGGGAACCATTAAAAAAAGAAAATGCCCCAGCTTTTAAGAATAATATTTATTTGAAATTAAAAAAAGCACAGAACTGGAAAAAGAAAAAATAAGTACAAAAAGGATTTTTTAAAAAGAAGATCCACAGGAAACAAATTCAATCCACAATCTAGTAAACAACAATCCCAAAAACAGAAGGAAGAAATCTAGAAATGAGAATTAGCAAAAAAAAAACCAAAAAACCAATTCTTACAAACTCAAGCAACAACAGTTAATGAATCAGTAAAGGACCTGCTCTCAAGTCTTAAATATATAAACTGAGAGCTGTCTTTCAATGATGGCATATCAATGGTCCCACCTCATGAGGTTTCACCCACTAAGCACAGGGTAGACGGACAGATAGATAGATAGTGTGGCAAATGGCCGGGACCCATGCCCGGTTGGGAAGCTCCTTTGACACTGGATCCGGAAGAGGAGCCATGGGATGTACACTATGTCAGCCCCCCTGGGTTGCATTGGGCCAATATTTTGGAACACCAGAGCTCATTCCTGTTGGGCTTCGTGGCCACCGCCAGATGGCGCTGCACGGCCTAACGGGTCTGTCTGGGCAGAAACGCAGCCACACCTGGAAGAGCAGCCAGACGTAGATCAACGAGCACCTTCAGCACTTCTGGGTGGGCTATAAAAGGAGCCAATAATCACCACTCTGGGTGCCAGAGTCGGGAGGAGGACGACAAAGCTGCCTTGGAGGAGTGGAGGAGAAAGAAGAGTGTTTTGTAGTGGTCTTTTTGCTTTGTGTTTTGGGACTGTCTTAGGGCTGTGGGACACGGGGAAGACGTGGCCCCCAGCTGAAAAAAATACATCTTTTTGTTTCATTTTTACATTCCTCCGTTGTCAGTCTGCTTCGGGTTGACGACTATATAGTGCCTTTGCCATGACAGATAGAAGAAGAGCCTGCTCTGCCCTTTCTTAAATAGTTTCTCTGTGTTACTAGGCCAGCCCAGCCTCTCATTGATGTGGACCCCCAAAGTACTTGTAGCAGTGCTCCACCTCCACATCCCCTCCCTGAATAGTTACTGGACATAGAAGTGCTTTGATATGGCGAAAGTCAATAATTATTTCCTTGATTTTGCTGATTTTTAATATTAGGCAATTCTTTCTGCACCAAGAAACAAAGTTCTCCACCTGCCAACTTTACTCTTCCTCATCTCCCCTTGTCAATACACCCTATAAGTGCAAAATCATCAGAAAAGTTCTGCAAGTGACATAACCTGGTGTTATAGTTAGTCTGAGGTGTACAGAGTAAAGGGAAAAGGAGGCAGTGCAGTTCCTTGTGGTGCTCCAGTTTTGCTCACATCCATTTCAGAGATACAATACAGTCCTTGAGCCACACAAGGAGAGAGCTCCTTAACAGTGATGGCTGAATGGTACTGAAGGCACTGGAGAAATCAAAAAACATAATCCTTGCAGTACTACCATTTCTGTCCAGGTGAGAGTAAGCCATGTGAAGCAGATACAGTAAGATAATTGCATCTTCTGCTCCAATCTTTTTCCAATAGGCAAAATACAGTGGGTCCTCTTGCTGCATCACAAGAACAGGAGAACAACATAAACTTAATAGAAACTAATAATAAATCAACAGAACAATATTAAGAAAATGTACATATTTAACGAAAACACATAAAACAATATATCAAAAATAACAAAAAGGACAAAAGAAATGACAGTAAACATAAGCCAGGGAGCATAGCCTAGCTGAAATATAACAACGAGGGTCTGAGTCACGGCCAAATGAGAGCATATCAAGGATTATATTTCACAATGCCCTAGGAAAATGTGGAACGTCTCGCAGTGGATAAGGAGATCTGGTCTAACCTACTTTACTTGCTACCATCAAATCCCAGGACAAATGCATCCTAGAAAATGGATGGATGAATCGAATGTTTAATTTGATTTTAGATTATTAGATTGCACTTTATTTGTCCCCAAGTAGAAATTATAATTTTGCAAAGGTTCTAAAAAAATAAATTAAAGAAAAAAATATGATAAAAACAAACAACAACTTCCCAACACTCATAAAAACTTCTGGCTTGGATAACAAAGTGCTGCTACTTTCAATACAGGCTTGTGGGTGGCAGTAAGATGAGGTCAGACCTGCTCAGATTGTGCCAAAGGTTTATATTTAAACCATGAAATAACTGCTTTTTAACAGCAACAGCAAGGTGTTCTAGTAACTTCAATTTGTTTTTTCTGGTGAAGGTTATGGTGGTACTTGCTGAGCTGGACATATCGGGCCAGCCTATCTTCAGGACTTTTTCATCTCTTTCTGGAGATTCCCATTCCTGGCCAGACTGGTCATATAGACTCTCTAGTGTGCACAGGTTTTTTTCTTTCTCAGTGGGCCCTGCCTGGTACACCACACACTCTGGAATCATCCTAATAACATGGACAAATCACCATAACTGGCTTCTCATGATTTGTAGAAGCAGCTGTCCAGCCATATTACTGAGCTCTTCATCCTTTCACAGAAGTTGTACCAAGAAGCCCTATATAGCAACATCATTTCAACTGGTAGTACTCACAATCTCATTATTTTGGCCACCACCAAGAACATGTGACCATAGGGGAGGATATGAATTGATCAACTTTATTCAAAGACTTAGCTCCCTCTTCACCAACTTTGTCCGGTTCAAAATCTGCAAAACAGCTACCACTGCCCTGATTTTTTGGTCATTCTCACAGACATCTCGGCTTATATGTCATCAGAGAAAAATCACTCAGGGGCCTTTGCAGATGCAGAAGCAGAGGTTTGTGAACAGCCTCTCCATGTAAGGTCATAATATGGAGAGGAATGATTTCTTACTGGTGACATCATACTTGAGATCAGGACCCCAAGATAACTGAACTTCAATTCAGCATTTCTCAACCTTTAAGTATTTGCGACCCAAGTTTTCATAACAGTTTTACTCGCGCCCCCCCCAACATTTTTTTGAACTGTAGATGCATATTTTATTATACCTCCTTAACTTTTATTGACATTTATCTAACTCTATATTTATTGTTCTAGTATCAGAATGTAGTTTAAGTTAATTTGTTTTGGTTTCAACAGATGTTTTTTTTCATATTTTTGATTCTTGTTTTCTTTTTTTCACATCTTTGCGTCCCCCTTTTTGTTACTTCGCGCCCCCCTAGGGGCCCACTCCACAGGTTGAGAACCACTGCCTTCAATTAGATCAGCTGCTCTCCCCTTGTCTGTCACTCTTTTCTCAGGAGTGGACCCTGACCTCAGAATTAAAGGTGCAAATTCTCATCCCAATCTCATCACACTTATCTCCAAACCACTCAAATGTACACTGGAAATGAGAATCTCTCAGTGACCTGTGAGGTGTGCTATCTGGGGATATGAAAAGTGTGTGTTTGGGTGGGTTATTGTTTGGTGCAGCTCAGGTGCTTTGCTTTCACAAATGTTCACAGTAACAAGAGTCTAGCAGACACTTCTGCCATTAATAAACTATAGTTCTAGTTGTTACTGTATGTTTCACTTGAGAAACATACAGACACTTTGACAATGATTTTCCTGTATTGTCTGTTGGTCTTAAAGACATTAAGAAGGACTTTCACTTTAGTATTGATAAATCAATCATGAACAGTAACAGATGGCTCCTGCTTTGTGCCCAGTGCTGCTGAGCTACAGTTCGATAACTCGTACCTCTGTATTGGAATAAAAAGGCCCAACAAATGACTGAATAAATGAGTGAACAACCATATATAAAAATCATATATATCTCTATTATAATAAAAAAATCTTGAGAAGAGAGAGACGAGATGTGACTTTCTCAGAGAGACATGAGACTTTGTGCCAAGAGATTTAAACACGCCAGGGGCTGTAAATAAAAGACAAAGAGAAGATGACAAAGTAGATTGTCGTAAAGAATTCAAAAATTTTGGCGCGATACACATGCAGAGCAGGTTTGAGATAATGGAAGTACAAAAATTCGAAAGTCTCAAAAAAATGTTAGTAAAGATTTTATTAGCGCAAACAAACGGAAATTATTACTCGGTGAAATAACGTAGATTGAAAAAGAGATTGAATATATTGTTTGGATTTAAACTTTAAGTTGGAGACTTGTAGATTGTCTAATTCATGTTGCCATTAGGGAAAAGTAGTGTTTCTTCCCAATGAAGAGGCGTATCCACAAGAATTAAAAGATTTGTGGTTTGGTAAAAGTGAAATCCTGTGAGAAAAAATTTCAGGCCCCGCGAGACAAGACTTTATGCAAAGAGATTTGGAAAAGTCCTACCCACATCTGAAACATTTACAACCACGTACACGGTTCAATTATTACTGATTTGTGTGAATGCTATTGTCAGACACAGTTTGTGTAGTGTGGAGACTGGCCTGGACACAGACAGGCAGACATGTTCATGTCACCCAACACACGTTTATTACGAACCATATTTACAGAATAAAGTGCACCACAAACCCCACAAGTCCCCAAAGTCCTGGCCACTAAGCACAATGCCGTCACTTCTTCAGGCTGCCTCCTGCCTCCTCCACCAAGCTCTGTCCACTACTCTCCCGATTCCAGCCCTCGTACGAAGGGAGGTGGCCCCTTTTATAGCCACCCGGATGTGCTCCAGGTGCTTCCTGGCAATCTCTCACCGACACGCCCCAGTGTGGTGGAAGTGCTGGCTGCGTACCCGGAAGCACTCCAGGCGTCCCCAGTCTTCTTCCCCTCAGCACTTCTGGGTGTGGCGTAAGTGTTGAGGTCCAGGGCTCCAAAGGCATAGGGGTGCCCCCCTGGTGGTGACCACGGGCCCTTACAGGGTGGAGCTTCAAAGCTCTGTACCCGTGGCCCCCAAAGGTACCAGGGTGGTCGCCCCCACATGGTCTGGGGAAGGTGCAAGCCCTCCTCTGGTCCTCCTGGAATTCCCGGCCAGGTCGCCACCCCAGCCATCTCTGACAGTAGAGAGAAAGAAATGATATTCACTCGCAGGCAGTTATACGTTGCGTTGTCACGATGTAATTCCAAACACGGAGTCAAAATTCAATGTGATATTGATGAAAAGGTAAAAACAACAAGAGATCGAATATATGGACATAGGTGATATGACAGAAGTATGTAGATATTGTTTGGCTTTAAACTTTAAGTCAGAGGCTTGTAGATCATCTAATTCGTGTTGCCATCAGGGAAAAGTAGTGTTTCTTCCCAATGAAGAGGCTTATCCGCGAGAATTAAAAGTTTTATTATTTGGTGAAAGTGAAATCCACATACGCGAGTGGCAGAGGCGCAAAGCTGCTGACCTGTAGCGCAGGCAGGGGGGTTGGTGAGCAGGGGCCAAAGCCCCCTAGTATTTTAATATATAATGGGAACAATGCTGTATATCACAGAGGAACACTTTAACAGAAAGAAAGGATTTTTTAGAGCACAAGCAAATTAAAAACTATACATTTAGGATATTTCACCTTAGTAAATAAAGAATACTTCTCCTAGCATAGTACATATTTAAATTTTCATAACAGGAGCACAGGGACACAGTTACCTATTGAACCACTAGCTAGATAAGAACCTAAAAAACTTTTTTGAGCCAAGAGACTGGATTAGAGTTAATAATGCGGTCATATTTTTCTTTATTAACCATACAGAACTTTACATTACGTGTTATACCAGAGACAATATGCATACTGAGGGACAATTGGTTCAATATTAAATCTGCTTTCCTTTCTATCAATCTTGAATATTCCTTTAAAAATACAATTATTGTAAGTCAAACTATACTTGCCAATTTTTCTCCTAAGTTCTAACAAGGAAATCAATATGAAATAGATGATATGATGGAAAAAAAACCTCCTTTCTGTTGTTTACCATTCCAATCTGCATTGTGGAAAAAAAAGACTTCCCGTTTTAATTCAAATAAAAGATTTCTTTGTTGTTTCTCAGATCAGGTGGTATTGTTCTCAAAGTGGCCTTTGTAGTTGTGCCCAAGTCATTAATGCCTGCGGAGTTAGCTGTTGTGCCCATTACTATGTACAGGAGAGGGTTAGGAACATGCACTGATACAGTGCATTGCCGCACCCAGCACATGACAAACCAACTCAGGATCCCAGATTAGGACCCGAGTGCAGCCATGCAATGGGTGATACCTCAGCAACACACTAGTTCAGATGGAATGGAACAGTGGGAGGTTTTTTATGATAGCTGGAGTGCCAATTCTGCCACCAACCCCCAAGTATTTTCCTGCAGGTTGGAGGGCCTACATGGATGCGGATTAACATCATACCCAGGATGGATTACTATGTAGATAGGCCACATTTACGGCAGATGCATATACGAGGAGTAAGTAAAATGTTCTGAAACTGAACCTGAAAGGGGTTTTCTATGGTGCTAATTTTACAAGTGGCAAAAGAGCACCTCCAAAGTGTCAAAATATGTGGATTAACTGGTTCTAACATCAGAGCCAAGTCAATATAAATACCAGGAACTACAAATTTGAGTATCTAGATGTCATTGAATTTCTAACTCTGGAAAACAATATATGTTCAGATACCTGCTTTCACTTAGCCAAGTGTACCATGACCAGTCAACTTCATTTTTCACAGTCAGTAGAGGGGCTGCAGTATTCAGTCATGACATGATGTCTTTCAAAGGTTACTCAAGGTCTGGCTGGCCTTTGACTTTGATGACAGAAGATAATGCTGCCACCATTGCGTGAATGGTGCTGGAAAATAAAGGAGTGACAGTGTTTGAGAAATATGACACTAGAGGGATTAGTTATGGGTCAGATGTCTTCATTATTCTTGAACAATCAAACATGAGCAAGAACTCTGCTTGTTAGATGCCTAGAATCTTGACACCAGAAATCAAGTATCACTGCATCCAATGTTCGGCAGATAATATCAGACTAATGAACTCAGACTAGAAGAAATTTAAGAAGAATTTCATATTTAGGGTTAAAACCTGGTAGTATTACTATTGTGTAATGATATTGTACATGGAAATATAAAAAAATAATTATCTTCAGACACATTTTTCTTGCAGATTTTTAAGAGAATTTTGGGTGTTTTCAAAATCGAGGATTTAACAGACCCTGCGGTGGACTGGTGCTCTACCCGGGGTTTGTTTCCTGCCTTGCACCCTGTATTGGCTGGGATTGGCTCCAGTAGACCCCTGTGACCCTGTAGTTAGGATGTAGCGGGTTGGATAATGGATGGATGGATGGATTTAACAGAATCTCCTTTCCAGAATATGTTTTTGAACATTAACAATGGTCATCATGCAGTCCTTTAGTAGCTTGTATGATGTCCTCTTGCTACCACCGCTGCTTGGCACTTCTGGCTCATCCAGCTAGTGACCATCTGAATATGTAGCTGTGGAATGTTATTAAAATCCTTGCAGAAGGGATTGATGAAGTTACTGTCCATTGGCAAGCAAAGGGTCAGGTCTCCACAGGCAGTGACCTAAGGCCTCCCAAATGTGTCTGTGAGGAATATGGATCAGAAGAGAAGGCAAGCTAAGGTAACACAAGCACACCATCATTGATTTGTTGAGACAGTTGGCAAGCAGAATTGAATCTGCCTTTCAAAGCAGAAAACAGGGGGCAATTCATTTTAGAAATGGTTAATTGAAAAGCATTGAAGTTGTAAGAGTAAGATATTAATAATTTTATGGGAAAAAGAGAGTCTTTCACTTATAAAGAGTAAAAGCTCAGATGAAGAAAGTAACCGCTTACTCTTAAATTAAACTAATCTAATATATTGTTTGCATTTTACAGAGTGCTGCCTCACATCTTCTGAGTTCTTGTAGGTTTATACCCCTGTCTGGTCATCGTCTGTGTGAAGTTTGCATGATCTCCTCATCCTGTGCATGTTTAGGCAGTGCAGTGATTATCACTGCTGCTTGAAGAGCCAGATCCCTGGCTGTGGTTTTAAGTCCTGTGATCAGCATTGTGGAGTCTACATATTCATCTTGTCTGCACAGGTCCGAATCCTCAGAGATAAGTTGGTTAGATTAAGATCCAGATTGGCCCAGTGTGAGAATGTGTATGTGTGTGTGTGTGTTACCGATGCCCTGCTTGTGCCCTGTGTTGCCTGGATAGGCTCTAGCAATCTAAAATTCTGAGGTGGATTAGGTGGGCTTGAGAATGCTACTTTATATAGTTTACAGCATTTGATTATAAATGCAACTTATTATTATTATTGACTCAGGATAATAAAAGACACTGGAAACACAAGAAAAAGTAAAAATAGCAGAGAATTTGAGCAAAAGGAATTTTAAGACTGAGTGCCAGTAAGATTAACAAGCTTCTGAGATGGGGAATCTGTGGGTGTGTAACATGGCAGGACTCTGTGCTCAGCCATGAAAATAAGCAATGTCCCAACAGTGCTAATGTTACATTTGTATGGTGTGCTACCTACATTTATGAATGAAATAATAATAACCTCTAATTGCATTATCATTTCAGTACATGATTACAGAAACTGAATTTGATATGATGTTAATATGCCACAGAAGCAAGCATTTTTCAAAAAATGAAAGGGCCACATATTGCAAAATCGATTGACTAAATAGCTACATTCAATTAAAACTGTATAATCAATTTACTGAACACTTATTTACCAATTCGTACAAGGGGAAATCATAAAATATTTGTAATATATTTATAGGAATGAATACTGTATATAAAGAATATAGAGTTTACTTGAACATAAATTTTCAACGTAGTTTCCTAAGTTATTAACACACAGACCAATGGTCACACTGGTTGTCGCAGCCATGTAACAAGCATATTCAATATTGTCAGTAGTAGTGGATGTTGGCTTGCAACATGATTGTGATGTGTGAGTTCCTGTCTTGCACCCCAAAACACGAGGCTGAATCTGAATGCTTCAGCAAAATCAAATTCATTCAGCTTGAAACAGGAATAGCACGGTTATTTATTGTGATGGGATCTACCTCCCTCCTATGCACAGACACAGCAATCAGGCAGGGACGTGGTCATGTTAGTAGCCTAGTACAGTAATACTGTTCCCTGCATTTACAATGTTCCTTGCATCAGTCATCGACGGCAGGTGATTATAGTGTGACTGCGATCTTTTCAGATTTATTTTCACGGCAAGCTGTCACAGTGCTGGGTGCCTGTGGATGCCCCAGCCACTGATATGCTATTTTCCACAGACGTGGCGATTGTGCTCTGGGACAGTCTTCAGTGTCTCATCCCATTGGGGGAAGTTCCAAAAGAGTTTAAAAACCTTACAATTGTTAAAACATTAGAATGATTGTAATGAGAACAGGTCATTCAGCTTAACAAGCTTACCAATTCTACTTTCCTAGATTGTTTAAAACAACAGGTCCATAAAGCCCTATTCTCCGCAGTAGTACTTGGTAGTTTGTTCCATGTGTCAGTGGCTCTTTGTATGAAGAAAAACATTCTAAAAATAGTGCAATGTTTACACTTAACAAGTTCCTGAATATGTCTTTGTGTTTTTGTTGAAGAATTTACTTTAAAATAACAGATGCGTGTTTCCTCCGGGTACTCCGGTTTCCTCCCACAGTCCAAAGACACGCATGTTAGGTGCATTGGCAATTCTAAATTGACCCTACTGTGTGCTTGGTGTGTGTGTGTGTGTGTGTATGTTTGTGTGCGCCCTGTGGTGGTCTGGCACCCTGCCCCGGGTTTGTTTCCTGCCTTGCACCCTGTGTTGGCTGGGATTGTCTCCAGCAGACCCCCGTGACCCTGTAGTTAGGATATAGCGGGTTGGATAATGGATGGATGGATAACAGATGTGTCCACTGTAGTAATTCTCTCATTAATTTTAAACATTGATCATGTCACCTCTTAAACTCATTCAATCATAGGTCACACCTCTTACACCTAGAATCATCTTGTCAATCTTCTCTGGACTTCCTCTAACACTCCTATGTCTTTTTCGCAATATGGAGGTCAAAACTATAGAAAGTACTCCAGGTAAGACCTCACTGTTGCTTTATATGACTTAAGCTTAAACCTCATTTCTCGATATAGATACCAATGGAATTCTACTTTTACTTCTTGGTTCTTTTCAGAATGGATACTATGAAGTTCTAAACCTCCCATTGTGTATTCAGATCTTACATTTCTACTTCCTACATGAAATGCCTTATAATTACATGAATTAATTTAATCTGCAACACGCCTTCCCAAGCCTATATGTTGTCCATGACCATCTGTAACAAAGTAGCTGATTCTACATTATCTGCCCTTCCTCCTAGTTTAGTATCATCTGCAGACTCAATCAGCTTATTAATTATATTCTTGTCCAAACCATTTATGTATATTAAAAAAAGCAACATTCTCAGTATGGATCTGTGAGTTATATCACTTTTAATATCAAGTAACTCTGAAAAAGACAATTTTCTAGCCACTTACAGACTGTAACCTGAATTCCCACCGTTTTTATTTTGTTCACTAACCTGTTCTTGAACTGTACCACTTGTGTGACTATTCTTGCACTTTTCACACCTCTTGAAGATACAGTACTGTATTTTGCTAAGGCTAAATGTTGTGTCTATACTGTCCTGAAGGCCCATGATAGTTGTGTGCTTCTGATAAACGTAAGTCCACAAAACAAGGGTAGCAGCATGTTGCACTTCTGTGGTGCATATAGTAAGTGGAGGAGCAGCATTAACAGTGGTATAACATGCCAAAAATGAATGAGACCAATTAAAATCTGTGTCACAGTAACCCAGACAAAGAAAGCTCATACATGAGGGAGCAAATCCTGCTTGAGCCAATGCTATACAGGTAACACCATGTTGCACATATTTTTGACTCTCCCTTGCAGGTTTGCAGGAAGCTTGAAACTTTCTGGCAAAATGCAGGAATCAATCATGGATGGGGCGCCAGTCCATTAAAGTTTGCCTTGGGCACCTTTTGTATAAATTGCAGTGCAACAAGAAACTAGAATTTCTTGCCAAGACAGACAAATGAAGCTTAAAAAAGCATGTGCTCTGCCCAGTGGCTGCATCCTCAACTTAGATCTGTAGATGATCTGCTGAAATTATAGCCAGGATCCGTCTGTTAAGCTGGCAGTGCCTCTTAGGCTCCAGGCATAGTATCACCTGTCACTTCTCTTTACAGTAGTTTGTTGGTGAGGCTTCTGAATCATAGATGATAGTGATCTGAGGTCAATTCACAATGTGCATCTATTTATTCACTGATTATAGTCCTGGCAATAGCAGGATCATGGCAGGAAGAAACCCTGGATAAATTGTTAGTCCTTAGGCCTTTGGTTCCAGAAATCAAAAAATATATTCCAACTCTAATTTGACTGGGTTCCAGTTAAAATATTTAGTGTCTTGATGGGAAGGATTATACACTTCTAATATCTCAGAGTCATAGTCAAGTTTACTGTCAAGTGTACATGGTATACAAAACAAAAATACAAAAAAATACAGAAATGGAAAGTATACTTAGCATCAATATATATAGCGGCAGCCTAAGCAGGGAAGCCCAGACCTCCCTCTCCCCGGCCACCTCCTCCAGCTCCTCTGGGGGGACCCAGGCCAGCCGGAAGATATAATTCCTCCAGCATGTCCTGGGTCTGCCTCTTGGCCTTCTCCCAGTGGGACATGCCCGGAACACCCCCCCCCCTCCCCAAGGAGGCGTCCAGGGGGCATCCTGACCAGATGCCCGAACTACCTCAACTGACTCCTCTCAATGCGGAGAAGCAGCGACTCTACTCCGAGTCTCTCCCAGATAACTACACTCCTCACCCTATTTCTAAGGGAAAGTCCAGCCACCCTGCGGAGAAAACTCATTCGGTCAATTCCCAAAGCTTGTGGCCATAGGCGAGGGTAGGAACATAGATTGACTGGTAAATCAACAGCCTCGTCTTCCACGACGGACTGTTGCAGAGCCCGCATTACTGTGGATGCCGCACTGATCCGTCTGTCAATCTCCCACTCCATTCTTCCCTCACTCGTGAACACAACCCCAAGATAGTTGAACTCCTCCTCTTGAGGCAGTAATGTGTTCTCAAACCGCAGAGAGCATTTCACTCTTTTCCGGCAGAGAACCATGGCCTCGGATTTAGAGGTGCTCACTCTCATCCCCACCGCTTCACACTCGGTTGCTAACCGCTCCAGTGAGAGCTGGAGGTCACTGCCTGATGAAGCCGACAGAACCACGTCATCCGCAATTAGCAGAGACGAGATTCTGAGGTCACCGAACCAGACCCCCTCCGCTCCTTGGCTGCACCTAGAAATTCTGTCCATATAACTTATGAACAGAATCGGTGGCAAAAGGCAGCCCTGGCGGAGTCCAACATCAACAGGAAATGAGTCCGACTTATTACTGGCAATGCGGACCAAGCTCCTGCTCCTATATATATATGTACAGTATATATACTGTATATATAGTCACGCATGTGCCTCTATGGGACATTTTCAAGGCTCATCGAAAGTATGCAGTACCCCAAGAGGGGGTGCTATCACTACCAATCTATTTTTTTTGTTTTCCTCAGCAGCGAGAAGATGCCACTTGAGGACCCGATGCAGCTGAAAGTTGGTGTCTCGTTTGGACCCGGATAACCTTAAGGATGGTGCTCCAAAAGCCCAGCACTTTTATAAGAGCTATTCTTTCTAAAAGTCAGAAAGGCATTATATTCTCTGTTTTGTGACCTAGAGTGCCTGTTATGTTGGTTATTTGCTACAAATTAAAAGGGGAGAGCCAGCTGGCACCCCAACATTTTATACTGGCATCCTGTGTTCCCTCCACCCATTCACAACTTGTATGTACAGTATTTCACAATTGTGTAACTCAGCAGTTTCCATAAATTCATGTTTCTGACTTGTACTGGCAATGTTTGTAAGAAAACATCCTTGGATGGGATGTCAGCCCATATCATGAAGCATTCACTCCTACAAATATTCTGATTTATAGTGGGCAAATTTAGAGTAACTAGATTGGGATCTGAACAGAGTCTATCAAACTGTGCCACTGTCACCTAACAACTCTGAAAATAAAAACATTAAAAGAAATAACATTTTTTCTTGAGAATCTGTGATATGTCTAATTTATTACTGTGTGTGTTTTACTTTGCAACCAATTTTCTTTCTAGTCATACACTCAAAATATGAATATGACAAACTAAAAGTAACACTCTTAGTTGTGCCACCCAATATTTTATTTGGTGCCATGATTAGCTGGAAGGCAGGATACGCTATAAAAACAGTAAGTCTAGGAATTGAGGGACACAAACATGCAAGTCAGGCTTTTAGCCCACACTTGTGCCTCATGCTGAGAAACATGGTGCTCTTAATTCGTTATTAAAGCTAAAAGAACAACAACAACAACAACACAGCACCTGCAAGCAAAGTGTCCTGGCGCCCATCCAGGAAGCACAAACTGCCTTCAGGGCTCCTTCCTAACGTCTGCATTTTCACAAAAGCTTTTGGCACTGAGTGCTGATTGCTTCCACGTAAGCGAGCTGAGCTACTTGGTGTTCCTCGGGGATGTAAGTGAGCTGAATGAATCATAGCAGCACCTTTCCAACATGCCAAGTACATGATAGGGCCTTTGGATGCTTTGCAGTTTTTTTTGTTGGCACGAAGGAAGAGCACCACCAGTAAAGAAGAAAGCCCAGTTAGGCCCTGCAGGCTTGTGTTTACTGTTATACTGGAGATGTAAAAACAGGTAGTTTTAAAATATTTTGTCAATTTTAAGGACTGTATTTAAATGAGTAAAGGTAGATTGTGTTTTCTAAAATAATAAAAATAAAATATTCAATAGATTGAATTTTGGAATACAAACAATGATTGGATGACATTAAGTGTCAAGACAAACACTCATCCTGTAAGACTAGCAAATACCTCAATGCAAATACAAAATAAGACTGTAGGAAAAAGAACCAAAACAAGTGGATATGAAAAGTCACAATTCAGGTGTAGCTGTCCGATAAAAATATTGATTTAACCTTTATGTTCCAGATGACAATGGTATAGTGGTGCAGTGATTAGAGTTTCCAATTATCTGGTCATCTGTATTCATTCTTTGGTCAGGTTAGTTTTTTTCCCATATGTGTTTGGTCTTATTCCTGGGACTATTACTATTACCTATTTTATTTTCATTCATCTCATAGAGATGTTATACTGCCACTATGAGACTGCACTGCACATAATGCACCAGGGGACAAGGAAAAGAAAAAGAGAATCAACAGACACATTAATGTGTTACTTGACCTCCATTGGCAATGGGGATAGCAACCGCATAGACCAACAATTCTGGCATCCATAAAATAATACAAAGTAGTGTAATTGCAGGACATTGCAAGTCAGCATGTTGGTGGTATGTATGCATCACGACACCCTGCATCTTCTCATTTTTTGCAAATTAGTAGTATTATGGATATTATTTTCATTTATTTTTCTCTGATACAGTCGTGTAAATAGATTGTATAGCAAACTAGAACTTCTGAACATTGGCTGCCTTTGTAAAAACGCAGCACTGGGCAATGTTCAGCTACTGTTGGAGATAGCCAGAACACTGCGGTCTAACAAATCAGCTCCGCCGACAAGAAGAGCCCAGCAGTGGTGTCAAGATCATAAAAAAAGAAAGGAAAGTGGTATTCAGGTGAGGCTTCAGCAAACCTACCACCAGCTACCTCTGCTGAGCATTTTGTCATCAATGTTCTGTCTCTGGTGAACCAACTAGACGTACTGCGACTCCAGATCACCTCTCACACATGTATTATGGACTGCAACATCATGCTTTTCACAGAAACATGGTTAAATATCTGTATCCCGGACATTATATTGAACTGGAGGAGCACACTGTCTTCAGGACCTTGGTGCTTGGTCTGCAGACACATTTGTAACAGGACGTCATTGCTTTGCTGTTCTGGAATACAGTATTTGATGATTAAGTGTAGACCCTTTTACTTACCTCAGAAATTCACGTATATTAGTATCACTGCCGTGTATGTACCACTGGACACCAACACTAAGCTTGCAATGTAAAGAACTGCATGCTGCTGTTAGCAGACAAAAATGGCACATCCGAATGTGGCTTTCATTACTGTGTGTAATTTCAATCATTGCAACTTTAGAACTATGTTCATCAAGTTTCATCGAAACATCTCCTGCCCCACCTGAGGAGATAGTATCTTAGATCACAAATATACAAACATTACTGAAGCCCACAAGGCCTTTCCGCTCCTCCACCTTGCACAATCAGATCACTTCTCCCTGATTCTCCTCCCTAAATACACACCAATTATCAGATGTATGTAACCTTCAGTGATGAAGGTGAAAGTCTGGCCTGAAGAGGCAGAGTCCACTTTAAAGCAGAGGTTTCAGAGCACAGACAGGAGATTGTTTGCCACCAATGCCACTCGGGACTCAGAAGTGGACATTGAAAAGTGCACTTGTTCTGTCCTAGAGATTACATCAATACAAGCATTAATGAAATCACAATGTATAAAAAAACAATTAATAAGTGTTTTCATAACCAGAAGCCTTGTATGAAAAGAGAGGCTAGACTTCTGCTGAAAGCTCTTGATGGTGAAAGCTACAGCACATCCAGGGCCAACCTGAAAAAGGGCATCAGGAGAGCCAAACAGAAATACAAGCAACAAATTGAGGCTCATTTCCAAAACTCTGAACCCAGAGATAAGTGGGAAGTAATCCAGACCATCACAGAATACAGGAAGGTAAATATAACCTCAACAATTAGTAATGTCTCTCTTCCTGAATAACAAAACAATGTTTATGCTAGTTTTGATCAGGACAATAAAACTCTTGCAACAAAAACTACTCCTCACCCAGAAGACCAGCCCCTCAAACTTACAGTCTACACTCAGCAAAGTGAATGCATGCAAGGCTTAAGGTCAACGCTGGGCAACTGTCTGAGGTCTTCAGTAATATCTTCAATCTGTTTTTGGCCCAAGCTGCCATTCCTCCAAGCCTTAAGTCCACATTGATTCTACTGGTACCTAAACTATCCTCTCCAGGGAGCCTGAAATACTACTGCCCTCTTGCACTCACACCTATTATCATCAAGTGCTTTGTGAGACTGGTTCTGACCAACTTCAAATCCACTCTACCTCCCACAATGGACCCCTACCAGTTTGCTTATTGCCTATTGTCCCAATAGGTCAATGGAGGATGCCATACCCTTGGTTCTTCACTCTGCCCTGATGCACTTGGATAACAACAATTCTTACATCAGAATGTTATTTGTTGATTTTAGCTCATATTTAACACCATCATCCCCTCCAATCTGGTAAATAAACTCAGCAACCAGTAAAAATAAACTAATAAAATCAGCATCTCTCTTTGTAATTGGATACTGGACTTTCTAACCAATAAACTCCCATCTGTCATGTTAAACAACCACACATCTTCTGCCCTAATTTTGAATACTGGCATACCAGTGTGCTCAGCCCACTCGTCTACTCCCTCTTAACCAATAAAGGTGTCCCTTTATGTGGCTCCAACTCCATCATAAAGTTCACATACAATACCAAGGTGATAGGACCGATTAGTGACAATGATGAGTCAGTCTACAGAAAGGATGTTCAACAAGTAGTAGCATGGTGTGCTGACAATAAACTCTCTGTCAACACCAAGAAGACCAAGAAGCTCATGATGGATTACCAGAAAACTAAAGGCACCAGACACTCTCCTATCCATATAAATGGGCCTGAGGTGAAGCGTGTTTCCAGTTTCAAATTCCTGGGTGTCCACATCTCCGAGGTCATTTCTTGGAGAATAAACACTTCCAGTCTAGTTAAAAAAAAGCACCACAACAACTTGGTGAAAACTGCCAAGGACATTATCACTATCCTGCTGCCGATTATTGCTGACCTGCAGCATACACAGTGTCTGTGATGGGCTCACAGCATCATCAAGGAAGCTTCTCAGTCCACCCATGGACCGTTTACCCTCCTCCTATCAGGGAAGTGCTACAGAAGCCTTCAGTTCCACACCAACAGGTTCAGGAACAGTTTCTTTCACAACACCATCACCATTCTGAACTGTTAACACTTACCACTCAATAGCTGACCTTTCTAAATATCAATCACTACAGTCTGTATTCTATGTCTGTGGTAGGTTGGCACCCTGCCCGGGGTTTGTTTCCTGCCTGCCTTCCTGTGTTGGCTGGGATTGGCTCCAGCAGACCCCCGTGACCCTGTAGTTAGGATATAGCAGGTTGGATAATGGATGGATGGATGTATTCTGTGTGTATTTTACCTGATTACATATATCTATTCTGTACATAAAATATTTCATATATCTATATTTATTTATGTCATGTATGTGTAATTAATGATCAGTATTCATATCTATATATTCTCCATGTACAGCGTATACTACTACTTTTAAATTCAAATATCATATCGATATACTGTTTATTCTCATTTGTATGCTGCATTTTTGCACCTTACTGTCTATTGCACTTTAATGTACTATTTTCACCCACTGTCTATTGCACCTTACTCTATGCTAAATTGCATTTCATTGTACCTGTACAATGACAATACATTTTCATCTAATCTAATCTAGTGATAAAAGTAATGATAAATTATATTGAGTAATTTCAAAATGAACAGAAGAATAAAATAAAATAAAATAAAATACTGCACAATAGACTCACAGCTATGGAGGCCAACATTTGTGAGGTTGGCCTGCAAGAACTGGTGTCCCTTGCAGTTTTAATTTGTGTCTTGTGCCTGATACCACCAGAACTGTCATCATCTCCACCATTCTGTAATGAAAAATGGGGACAAATGAATATTATAACACCAGTCCTTCATCTTCTAACCTAAAGATCCTATTAATGATCATAGCAACATTGGGATCAAAGGGGTATCCAACTCTAGACAGAAAACCAGTTCATTGCAGGACATCTGTACTGATTTAGACTCTCTAATCAACCCCAACACATTGTTGGGTTAAAGGAAAAAAAATAAACCAGACCCACATGACCCAGGAGTTGGGAGGCAGCAATGCCAACCACTGCAAAACAGTCATTTTTTGGACTTGCCTAGATTAAGGCAAAAATCACCTAACACTGTACAGTAGTAATGTTCTGTACTTATGTAACGTCTTTCAAAGATTAATTTGACTTTAAATTTTGAGGTATGAAAGAAAGATAATAAGATTTTAATCATTTAAAATGAACAGCCTCCCTTTAGAGAGAACAAGTAGTAGTTCAAGCATTCCTCTATTTCAACAGAGTGGGAAATGCTTCCTCAAACATTAAGTGCTCTTGGCGTGGAGGTATTGTGTTAATCATAAACTTAGTTTTTGTGACTGGGTACCTTTATTTTCTTCATAATTTCCCTGTTTCATTTTCTTGACAGCTTAGCCAAATCTGGCAGTGGCATTTGTTCCAACTGATCACCTTATGCACACACATACATACCTTCCGGTACACTCATATCCAGTCTCCTGTTAATCTTTATCAGAACTGAGATAGACATCTGCACAAACATGATGGAACTCCAGGTTTTCAGAAGAGGGATTTCCCCTCACACCTTTTAAATATAATAATTGATTATGGATTTTTTAAACAAGTAGTGTAAATATTAGCATGCATAATAATAGCAGTAAATGTCAAGTGTAAAGAGTACAGAGTGATTCTTACTTACAAGTCCAACCAACTTACAACACGTTACAACTATCCAGAGCCACGACAAACATGAATTTATTAAAATGTCCAACTAAACATTTAGTGTATGTGTGGTCTTTGCCATTCCGCATATCATGTTGAACTTCTGGATTACTGGAAGTATTCGTCTCAGAACAAGGAGAGCAGCACAGGTAAACACAGCAGCAGCACTACACTAACAGGTATGACAGTCTTTGAGGGACTATACTTTGAATTTGAAGTGAAGAGCATTCAGTGTAAATCCCAAATGCACTCAGAGAAGCACTGTAGATGTTAATAGTGTCACTCTTACTGTACACAAATTTACTTTTTAACTCCTTAATTACCGTTTGCCATGTCAATGAACAATTTGATGATAATAAAATATGATATCTGATATGCTGCTGTTTAAAGTAGCATCTTAAAAGGATGAACAGTACATGTCTTATATTTTATTTTATTATATCAATATTCTGTTCTGCCCAAGGAGCTGTTAAGCAGATGATATTGAATAAGGGACAGGCATCAGATGTAGTCAAAAGCAAGAGCTGAAACTAATAACCAAACTGTAGTTTCAACAAAAGAGAAATGCTAACTTAATTCATAGTTCAATAACAAAGTTGACAATCAGCACATACAATGAACCCTAAATTCCAGTTTTGTAGAATTATCCACAATTTCAGACAACCACACCACTGATTTTTATATTGTTGTGTAGGTGACTTTATGTGCTGCTCACTCCCACATCTTCATGCACAGCATAAACAAAAGGTGCCTCAAAATGGCAGGGCACTTAATAAAACTGCAATGGTGTAACAGTAAAACATAAATCAATTTTAATGTCTTTAAACTACTCCTAGAAATTGCTTCATTTATGTTTGCATCCCCTTCAAAAATAATATTACATTTGAAGACAAAGAAGTGAAATTTCTAGTTTGTGAACCACAAATTGAACCACCGGTGAACAAACTGAACTAAAAAAAAATAATCTTTTAACTAAGCGTGCACAATTTAAATCTAAATTGAGCAATTTGACTTCATAAATCTCAATAATCTTGTAAATGTGTCCCAGGTTAATACTAGATACTTGATTGATGATCTGGGGGTTGGGGTATCCTGCGAAATACCAAGTGCCACAAGGAAGTGCCATGTGACCAACGATCAAGGGGCTTGGGGGATTAGGGAGACGCCATGAAGCAATGGGTGCCAGAGCACCACTAAGCAATGAACTATCGTCGATGAGCTTTGTCCCCCAATAACACGCCAGTTAAAAAACAGATGCGACACACAGTTAAATTTGCTGCCCTGACAAAAATGTCAATCAAACCTTGAAATCAGTGACGTTTCATGATCAGGGCTTGAGCAGAAATCAGCACAAGATCTCACCCTTTTCTACGGATCATTCCAAGGTCAAAATCCCTTTCTTTGAAAAAAAGTAATTCACCTTAATGAACGCTCAACCTGCAGCACAGAACCTGTGAATATGTCTTTGGCTCATTCACAGCTGACAATTGTATGCGCGATGCTTAACTCTTTTCATATCAAAGAACAGGAGTGCTAACTAATAAATGACCTAAAAATGATGGCAAAAATACTGCAAGACACCAATTACACCTCAATAAAGTCAGACAAGGCACCTCACTCAATTCTGGCGAATCACAATGCAACTTGTGAAATTTCATAGTTGGTTCCAGGAACCTTTGAAAACAGCAACTGGAAACAAAACAGGAGTCAAGAAGAATCTTTGGAAAGGTGGCCCATCCATTGCTTTGCAGTCAAAGTCCCACACTGTGGCATGTAACTCAAAGGGTTTGTTTTGTTAGCTGTAGTTTAAATCAACAGTTGACCTGCCATTGAGGGCATCAGTGCAAAATAAGGGAAGTACATTCAAAGTTGAAAGGAGAAGTAATAAGAGTACTTCTTCACACAAGGGTAAGTGTGTATTTGGAATACATTTCCCTCTCCTTTTGATAAGTTGCCGTTTAGAAGCCATTGCTTGAGGCACTAACTGGGATGTCTTATTCATTAGAGGTCCAAATCAACCATTGCACATTGTGGGTTTACCTTATGTTGTTAACTAACACAGTGTGTGTTTGGGTCAAAGGAATGGCTGGGAAATTAGGTACAAAGAGGTTACCAGAGGATGAGTACATATCTAAGAGAAGAGATGCATTTGTTTACTGTATTTGTTTTTTTGGTTCAGGATGAATGGGAAATAAAGTCTTTGCCCAGAAACACTGGACATAAGACAGGAAGCAACCCTAGGTGCAAGTAGTCATCTTATGTAACAAATGCACACTCATTAGTGGCCAACACAGAGCTAACTAACCAACATTAGAACATTAGAGCACTCTAGACTAGAACAGGCCATTCAGCCCAACAAAGCTCGCCAGTCCTATTCACTTATTTCTTCCAAAAAAACATCAAGTCGAGTTTTGAAAGTCCCTAATGTCTTACTGTCCACCACACTACTTGGTAGCTTATTCTAAGTGTCTATCGTTCTTTGTGTAAAGAAAAGCTTCCTAATGTTTGTGTGAAATTTAACCTGAACAAGTTTCCAACTGTGTCCCCGTGTTCTTGATGAACTAATTTTAAAATACAAGTCTCGATCCACTGTACTAAGTCCCTTCATAATTTTAAACACTTCAGCCCTGTCACCTCTTCGTCTTCTTTTGCTTGAACTGTAAAGGCTCAGCTCTTTTAATCTTTCCTCATAATTCAACCCCTGTAGCCCTGGAATCAGCCTAGTCGCTCTTATCTGGACCTTTTCCAGTGCTGCGATGTCCTTTATGTAGCTTGGAGAGCAAAACTGCTCACAGTACTCCAGATGAGGCCTCACCAGTGCATTATAAAGTTTGAGCATAACCTCCTTGTACTTGTACTGCACAGATTGTACTACAGTATATAACCTAACATTCTGTTAGCCTTCTTAATGGCTTCTGAACACTGTTGATAGCTTAGAGTCCACTATGACTCCTAAATCCTTCTCATAAGGTGTACTCTCGATTTTCAGACCGTCCATTGTGTATTTAAACCTAATATTTTTACTTCCTATGTGTAATACTTTACATTTACTGACATTAAATTTCATCTGCCACAAATCTGCCCAAGCCTGTATGCTATCCAAGTCCTTCTGTAATGATATAACGGATTCCAAATTATCTGCTAGTCCACCTATCTTGGTACCATCTGCAAACTTAACCAGCTTGTTACTTATATTACAATCTAAATCATTTAGATACTGTATATTAAAAATAGCAGCGGCCCTAGCACTGACCCCTGTGGAGCACCACTCTAACCTAAACCTAAACTGAATGTCTTCAGGATGTGGCAAAAAGCAGTACCCAGAGATAAACTCACACAGACAACAGGAGAATGCACAAAATCAACAACAACAGTGTCTGGCCTGTCATTCAATGGCAGCTATCTGCAGTTTCTCACTCTGTCAGCATGCCTCCCAGATTCAAACCCCTGTATTTAAAGTTTTTCCCCTATATGTAAAACTTTATTCGCCATACTTGTCCAGTTCTGAATACCTTCATTGCCCGTCTGACATATCACCTACAAAAATATCAAAAGGCCCTGATACATTACATGATTTTTCCAGTAAGTCACTGGCTTCATTTCCATAATCGCAGCAAGTTGGAGGCAGTCCCAGCATACTCCTGTAAACTACATACTCAAAGTCTGACATCCTCTCTGACTCAGTCCAACCAGTCTATGATGTACCACCACAAAATCAAATGGGTTTGATTATTTGTTAAGTTGTGGGGTGGGCTATGTGGGTACGAGAGTTTTGAGGTAATGAGTGCTCAGCTGAAAGCACAATTCACATAATGCAGCAACAAGGAATAAGTAATGCAGAAGTATTATACCTCGCAAACAGAACAGAGACTGGTCATTCTGATGTCTCATGTTTTAAACACCACAAGAGAATGGAATAAAGAAAACAAAAAAGGTTTGAGATTCCGTCAGAACTCGTTGTACTTCAAAACTCGTTTGTACAGCACTGGCATGGTCAGAAAGCCCATTACTGGCTGTTAGAAAAAGAGACGAGCTGGCAATATTTTGGAATTGTGATATTATTCTGGAAAGTTGTTATAGATGAATCTAATTTGTCATGCCCTGCAATTTCTAGTCATGTAATTAGACATAGCCAGGCAACTGGACCCAAAACTACAGTTGTCAAGTTTGATATTCCCTCCGACATGAAGTCGTGTGATGTGCCACTGGCTTAAGATATGTTAGTCTTTTAGCAGAAGATGGCCCCCCAACTGTCTTTCTCTCTCCCCACAACACAAATTGAGGGATCCCACTTTAATATGTAAAAACTGTGTAAACGTTCCATAAACAAAACTGCTGTTCTCCATGTTTACACCACCTTGGCACTGATCTGCCCTAAACACTCTGAATAAGGTACAGATTATTATTATTAATCAAAAGCTTTTTGGGGATGAGATGGACAATATGATTCAGTACACACTACCACTTCCAATTTTTTTTTACTTCCTCATGTAATTCCTACATAATAGCGAAACCTGATCTTATCTTTGAAAACCATGAGATCTGCTTCTGGATAACTGCTTTTTTTTGCATACATCTCATTTTAGATGTATGTGCAATATTTGCAGAACAGGTGTTTTGAAAGTTGTATGCCCATGTACTTGTGTTTATGTGTCTGTGGTAACAATGGACATTGTAACCCGAGAACAAATTAACCAATTGTAGCAGAATCCAAACCTGGTACTGGTGTTACTTTTGCATATAGTTTGATAAATTCACACCTTATACTATACCCATATGGTAAATATGGAAAAAGTCACGTGCTGGCAACATCAGGCTTATATTTTATTAACACATCTTTATAAGTGCTGCATGAAAGGGATTATTTTGTCAAATTTACATAAAAACGTTCTAGCTCAACTTATGAACTGCAGTTACCATCTTAGATCAATCCTTCGTTTAGCCTTCACTTAAATGATATCCATCTTCAGCTTTGTTCATACTGAACAATTCTTTCCTGGTCCTAGTCTGAAAGCTCCTATGCCTATTTTGCACTGGAGTCCTTGTGTACTGTGACCTGTAGAGTGCATTGCAGCACTCCAAAACAAAGATAAAACCACACAGACACAAGTCATGAGTTCAAATGAAAGTTTTATTGTAACCACAATACCTTACAACAAGCTTCTCAAAAGGTTGCACAAGCACAATTCTCTTCTTCTCTCTTTTTTTCCAGCACTCCTACCAGGCCAGCTTTGTCTCTCTTCCACCCAACTCCAACTCATCTGGGTGAAGCAAAGTGGCTCCTCTTAAGGAAGACCTGGGAGTACTTCTGGTGCCAGGACATTGCATTTAGGAAGCACTTCTGGTTTAGGCAGAAGTCCCCAAAAGTAGGGATCCAAGATCTCTATTGAACTCCCTGGCAGCACCCTCGAAATCCTAACAAGGCTCTTTCATGGCACTACATTTCCCAGCATACCCTGCAGATGTTCATATGGGTTCCAAGGCCCAGTGATGTTGTCATCTAGCGTATTGGGGTAGAATGTACTCTTGAAAGTATTGTCTCCCATGGACTCTCCACTATGTTTGCATCCCATCTGGATAAGGGTCCTTTATTTCAACCCCCGTTGGAACACCAGCATATTTGCAGTGGCATCTCTTGCCAAGATCCTGGTTAAGGCAAGGAATGTCCTGCCTCTTTTCTGGCTCACTCATTACCATAGCCTCCCAGCCAGGTAAAGGACTGGGACCCATCCTGACAGAGACACCAGTCAATGCATGTTGTCCATTACAGTACATGAAATGCCTTTGAGAATTCTGAATGCTTGCATTAGGCCTTCATTTTATTATCTGTGTTGAAAACTAAAGATGGTAAATTGCTTATACCTAATAAATCAGAATATGTCATTTTATTGATATTGCTGGGATAAATGAACAGCTTAACTGTGGTCTTACTAGTGCACTGGCTGGTGCAAGCATAATCTTTATAAATATATCCATGCTATATTATGCTGGTAAATCTCTACTGGAGAATGATTTTATCGGAGAACAGGCTAAGGAACTGGATGTGGCACAGTTACTAACCTGTTCTTTGCTCTTTCCATCAACCTCAAAGGCCACACTTGCAATGAAGACCAGTGACGTTATTTCCAACTTGTCTGTAGTATCTTTTAAGAACTTAAACTAAACAGGAAATCATTATCAGTTGTTTGACAAATGCATTTGGATGCACTCGTACTGCTCCAGAGTGCTAATACTTCTCTGAGCAATTTGTTTTTCATTTTTCACAGTTAAGCAGAGATTCCTTTTTAGCACCTCAAAATTTTATGTGAATCTTATCTCTTTTATCGGAATATTTACTGTAGACTGACAGAATGTCCAAAAGGGATTCATTTTATTTTTTGAAGCACCACAGATGAGCAATGTCTTCCTTTAAAGGAGAGAGAAAAAGAATTGTCAGAGTTAAAACAAAGATCTGTTGCACTTGTTTCTTTGGAGATCATTACCAAAACCAAAATGCAGACCGAATCATAAATCAAAGGCAAACAATTCTAAACCAAAAGAGCCAAGATCAGTATGTGGAATTTATTATGATTGGCGTTCTTTATTAATTTTTATTAGCTCTTCTAAGGAGTTCATGGGACTTCTTGATGGGTATTCTGTGTTTCTTAGATGGAGGAATTTGATACAAACATGTATTTAATCTTATCTTAATTCCTAGCAAAGCTGAAATATTTTAACTTTATATCATGGTGGCATTTTGAATATTGACAGGCACTGCCACTTTAACCTCCCAGAGTTCTTCAGGAGCATGTCTCATGTGACATCATTGGCGCAACTAAATATAAGGTCATGATATGCACCACTTCGGTATCCATGTTTGGATAATTCTAAAAGACTTTAAATGTACTTCTTGGTATTTTCATTCGCGGTTTTCTGACTTATTTTCTGTCTTATCATGTTTCTGGCTTGGCAAAAGATTGGTTTGTCCCTTGGGTTTTGACCCCAGTGAATATTCTTCTTTATTTCCAATATTCTTTATTTTCCAATCCCAAAATAAAAAGTCATTCTGCTTTGGCAGAACACAATTTAAAAAAGATGCCAAAAGCCATTTCAAAGTCATTGCCGTAGTTGTTGCTAAACTTGGAAAAAATAGTTATCCAGAATGAGCATGAATCTTTCTTTTTTTTCAAAAATGTTATCAGCAGGCATCAAGCAGATGTTGAGTCTCAAGGCTTAGCGATTACTGGCACCATTACCAACGACAACATGGCTGTGTGCATGAAAGTACAAGATAAAGAATTAATAACAACTATAGGACTATAGTAAAACTTTCATAAAATAGAATAGTATGCATCAAGACATTGTGACCTTAACTAATAACTACAAAAAAAAACTGAGGTGAAACTAGGAAAGAAATTACTTTCAACAAACCTAGCTTTCTACTAATAGTAGCTTAACGTTGTGAGTCTTCCCTAACTTTTTATAAAAGTTACCTTACTGCAGTATCATGGCTGACATGACCCAAGCTGTCATGGTTTAGCCAGAGCTCCATTCCTGTCTTCAGTTTTGTTCTTTGTAGCACCATTATTTTGGTCATTTTATTGCAAATTGTTTTGTTATTTCTGGTAATAATTCTGCTCTTCTTGATGCCTTTCAGAATAAGCCATCTTGACAAAAGTTTCACCTCCAGTGGGCCAGTGTAGCACTCTGGGTGTGCCTGCAGTGTGGCAGAAGTGCATCAATCCAGGGCGCCACAATCCTCCGGGTGCCACCTGGTGGGGGCCACGGGCCCTAACAGTGTTAAGATCCCATGGCCCCCATGCAGACCAGGGCGGCTGCCCTCTCGTGGTCTAGGGGAGGCATTGTCCCTCTCCCGGTCCTTCCAGGCTCCCTAGCCGTCCGCCACAGTTTATTAAAGTTTTGAAGGAGTGGAATAAGAAAACAATCAAGATAATGGACACCTTTTTGTTTATTGTGGATTATGCCATTTTGTGTTGTGGTTGCCACCATGTTGCTAAAGTAAATTTAATGGAACTGTGTGGCAAGGTTGCAAAGGTGCAAAAATCAGCATTGTATATTTCATAGTCTTCTGAGAATACTGAGAAAATTTGAGAATTTAGTAAGGAGGTTTTTATTAAAGATTTCCTAACTTTGAGTTTACCATTTTATTTTGGTTTTGATGATGAATTGATTTCACTTCTTTGGTTAGCAATCTCAGATTTTTTTCACTAATGTTTCATGTTCTGGTTGTTATTTTAAAAAGTCCTTTCTGCTGTTTGTTCTTGTAGAACAGTTCACCATTTGTCATCTGCATGCTTCCATGTCATGACACACCACTACTTTTACTGTGAACTGAGAGAGTCTTGCCCAGCATTAATGATCCACACAGTTAGCTTCATTTACACCAAAAAACTGTTCCCTTTGTTCTGGTTTTGGAATGTGTGCTCTGTTCTGTTCAGTATGCCCAGCTCCATTCATACTGGACCACTTGTTGTAGGTGCAGCTGTTTTCTGGGCAGAGTCTAGTTGTAAAGATTAAGTTGACATGCTACTCTGCAGTGATAGTATCGGTAGTGATACTGATATTATGGTTGAAATATTGTATTACTGTAACATACATACGACATACGTTTGGCATGGACTTCTGATGCTGAAAGACACTGAGGCTTGTTTTCTTCCCAAGGAGGTTGTTACAACAACATAACAGACAAGCCCAACACTTTTCTCTCTGTTATAACAGTTCAGTTATCAAACAAGAGTCAACTCTTAATCAAATCATACAGTGGATTCTAAAGTAATCAGGCCCCTCCACTTTCTGCATCCTTTATTGTGTTCTAAAATAAATTTTAAACATATCAATTTGACATTTTTATCCATTAATCTGCACTCAATAACCCATAATAACAAAACAAAAGACGTTTTCAAAAAGGTTTTTGAAAATTTATCAAAAATCCCAAACTGAAATCTTTCATTCATGCAAGTATTCCTAACCCTTAATTCAGTACATTATCAAAGCCCTTTGGCAGCAAATACAATTCTGAGTCAGGTCAGGTAAGTGTCCAGAAACATTGCACACCAGAATCTGGGCAGTTTACTCCATTCCTTTTGGCAGATCCTCTTAAGCTTCATTAGACTGGATGAGAAGTGTCGATAAGACTTCATCTTTAGGTGTCTCCACAGATATGCTTTGGGGTTTGATATTCTACTTGCATTCTGTTTTGTGCATTGTATTTACCCCATTTTTTTACACCCATTTCATCCCAACTAACCTGGAAGGTGGTCTCTTTCTAAACTGCCTTTCCCAAAATTTGTTTATTTATTTTTGTTCTGGTCTTCTTAGGGAGTCAGGGGCTGTCAAGGACATTTTAAATCCCATTGAGGCATTCCTTGTGTAATTTTCGGCTATACAAGAAATAAATTGTTGTTGTTTAAGTCTGGATTTTGGCTAGGCCACTCAGAGACAGTCGGAGACTTGTCTCAGAGCCACTCCAGCATTGCCTTGGCTGTATGCTTCAGGTCATTGTTCTGCTGAAAGTTAAACAGTCACCCCATCTGAAGTCGTGTGCACACTGAATTCACCCTTCTCTCAACTCTGACCACTTTCCCTGACCCTGCTGCTAAGATGCATCACCATAGCATGATGCTACGGACACCATGCTTCACTGCAGAGTGGTGAGCAGTGACTGATCTTTGCAAGACATAGTGTTTAGAATTCTGCCCAGACAGTTCCATTTTTGGCTCATCAGACCAGAGAATTATTTTTCTCATGATCTCATAGTTCTTTACATGCAAGAGTGGCTTCTGTCTAGGCACCCTGTCATAAATGCCTCATCGATGGAGTGCTGCCAAAATGGCTGTCCTTCCAACCGGTTCTCCCATCTCAACAAGTAACTTCTGACGTTTTTTTTCTGACCAAATCCCTTCTTGCATGGTTACTCAGTTTGGCCTGATGGCCAACTCTGGGTGGTTCCAAACTTCTTCCATTTCACATTTATTTATGTCACTGTGCTTCTGGGAAAACTCAAAGCTGTATAAATGGTTTTATTCTCTTGCCCTAATACTGCACGTGCCTTATCACAGTTTTATCATGGAGATCTACAGAGAGTTCCTTGAATTTCATGGCTTGTTTTGTGTCCTGACATGCAGTGTAAATTGTGGAACTTTCTATACACAAGTCTGTGCCTTTCTAAACAATGCCCAATCAATTTAATTTGTCACAAGTGGACATTAGTCAAGTTCTAGACACATCTCAAGGATAATTAGAGCAAACAGGGTGAACTTGACCACAATTTGGAGTTCCACAGAAATTGGACTGAATGCTCATATAAATGAGAGATTTCAGTTTCTGATTTTAGTAAATTTGCAAATGTTATGGAACACATGTTTTCTATTTGTCAGTATAGGATTGATGGGCAAAAATGGCAACTGTATCCGATATTGAATCTACAACACAAAGAAGTGTGAAGGAAGTGAAGGGGTCTGAATACTTTCTGAACCCACTATATTCATATTTTTGGAGGATGTGCTGGTCGAGGGCACAAGAGCATTTCAAGCCTTTTCATTTTAGACACGCTATACTGTAAGATGTTCTGCGGGTTTATCACTCTGGTCGCAGTGCTCGGAATTCGCCACTAGAGGGAAACCAATAGCTATGTACTGTATATGTCTGACCTGAAAAGTTAAGCAAAATGACACCCTTTATTGGCTAACTAGAAAGATTACAACGTGCACGCTTTCGAGGCAACTCAGGCCTCTTTCCAGGACTTCAAAAAATTAGCATATTGTAATCTTTTTAGTTAGCCAATAAAAGGTGTCATTTTGATTAACTTCTCACTACATCCATAATGGCTACGACGGTACAACACCCTAGTACTCTGAACTAAAACAAATGACAATACAATAGACTTTTCATGTCAGTAATCAAGTGTAAGAAATGTGCTCACCCCCTCACATTCATCCATCCATTTTCTGAGCCTATTGTGAGGAGCCAGGATTGATCACTGCAGGGTGTAACCCTGTTGTCAGCACAATGCTGCAGATATTCTCACTTACTCCTGCTTATTTTCACACCAAAGGCTCATTTTTTCAGTAATCTTCTACAAATCATGGAAATAAATTACAAATATGCCAAGTCTAACAATAACAATAATTCACTTAAAATGTGTTTTCATAATATAAAAAACTGTCAGAGAATTCAGTAATTAAACTCAACCCTAAAATGGATGAGTGGGTGAGAAAATGGTTAGGAAAAATGATTACATTTACAATGAGATACAATACAATACAATACAGTTTAATTTTGTATAGCCCAAAATCACACAGGAAGTGCCGCAATGGGCTTTAACAGGCCCTGCCTTTTGACAGCCCCCCAGCCTTGACTCTCTGAGAAGACAAGGAAAAACTCCCAATAAAAACCTTGTAGGGAAAATGGAAGAAACCTCGGGAAAGGCAGTTCAAAGAGAGACCCTTTCCAGGTAGGTTGGGCGTGCAGTGGGTGTCAAAAGTAGGGGGTCAATACAACACAATACACAGAACAGAACAATTCTTTAATACAGCATAATAATAAAAATTTTAGAAGTACGGTTTAACAATAGATGATATGACATAATTAGGTTTGGATATTTTTAGAGTCCTGGAGACCTCATCCATCTAGCTGCCTCCCCATTTGGCCATGCCATGGCTGAAATGTTGCTCTGATGAAAGGACCCCTCTTTCCCATGATTCCTGTGATCCTCCATCAGGGATGACTTTACCATAGGCAGGCAAACAACTTGGCAGGTGGGCCGTGGCACCAATGGCCACATTTGGGTACAGAGAAAAGAAACAGAATAGGTGAGGGTTAGTATTCAAATATAATTATTCATGTTACTTATGTTATAGTGCTAATGACTAACAACAGAGATGCAGTCTGTACAGTTAATCAGCAGCTCTAGTCAGGATATGCTAAACTGAAGTAGTGAGTCTTCAGCCGGGATTTAAAGGCTGAGACTGAAGGGGCATCTCTTATGGAAGCAGGAAGACCATTCCACAGTTTAGGGGCCCTGTAACTAAAAGCTCGACCTCCCACTGTTATTTTATTAATCCTTGGAATCCTAAGCAGACCGGCATCTTGAGATCTTAATGTGCGCTCAGGTTTGTAAGTCATGATAAGTTCAGACAAGTAAGCCGGACCTTGGCCATTTAACGCTTTATATGTTAAAAGGAGGATTTTGAAATCTGCCCTGAACTTAACCGGGAGCCAGTGTAAAGATTTAAGAACTGGAGTTATGTGTTCATATTTTCTTGTTCTTGTAATAATTCTTGCAGCCGCATTTTGGATTAACTGGAGACTTTATAGAGAACAGTCCTAACTACAGGGTCATGGGGGTCTGCTGGAGCCAATCCCAGCCAACACAGGGTGCAAGGCAGGAAATAAACCCCAGACTGGATGCCAGCCCACCGCAGATTTCCAGCAATTGTTCATTAATTCATCTATTTGAGAGAACTTACATTTTCCATTATTGGACAGGGGAGTGCTGGAGCCTGTTGTTTTACTATTTAGGTACAGGACAGGAAGCAATCCAGGATACTGACAGTTCTTCACACTCACTCATCTATCTGTCCATCCATTTTTAAGGTATTCATGGTCATGGGAATCAGTGTCTGTCCAGCAAAGCAGCTACCAATTCTGAACAGGTCACCAGTCCATCTCAGGGCACCCCTCCTACACTCAATCCTTCAGGGATAATTACAGTAACTATTGAAATATGTGTAGAAGTTGTAGCAGTATTGTCACATGTATGTTACACGTCGTACTAGAAGATACTGCAAACAGACTATGAGTGTCTGTGATATAAAGGGAAAATGAAATAAGTGAAGACAGTTGAGCTCTTCATCTCTGGCAAATCAGCAGAGATTTGAAGAGATGGCAGTCACCACTGTGTTGTGTCTCCCATGAAAACAAGCCTGCCCTCTGGTGGCAAACACCCTTTGCAGAAAGGAGACAGCCATCCCAGAGAACTATATACTGTATATTTAAAAAATGCATATTTGTTTTCCTGCGGTGGGCTGGCGCCCTGCCTGGGGTTTGTTTCCTGCCTTGCGCCCTGTGTTGGCTGGGATTGGCCCAGCAGACCCCCGTGACCCTGTAGTTAGGATATAGCGGGTTGGATAATGAATGGATGGATAAATAGATATTTATTTTCTCCTTGTGACCAACACATTAGGTGGGCATCACATAGACAGAGGACAGTGAAATTCTTAACAATCTTAACAAATTTTTACATTATTCTGCCTATTTTTCACTTACCTTTTCTGTTAAAAGTTCCTGAGTGTGTTGTATCCTTCCAACTCACTAATTACTTAATTTCTAATAATTTGACGGAGCCCCTTCAGTCTGGTTTCAGAGCACAGCACAGCTGTGAAAATGCACTGTTTTGGGTAACCAATGATTTGTTATGGCAGCAGACTCGGGTCAAACCAGCATATTAATTCTGTTAGACCTCAGTGCAGTATTTAACACTTTTAAACATGACATTCTACTTCCAGATTGGAGAACAGTTTGGGTATCATGGGCACTGCCCTCCAGTGGTTTAAGTCCTAGCTGACTGAAAGCCAAGAGTTTGTTAATCTTGGCTGTGGGATAATTTGTGTACTGTATAATACTTTTAAATGTTAGGAGGTAATGTTGGTTGCAGGAGGAGGAATCCTGAAGTGGAAGGAGGGACAAGGGCGTGGGAAAAAGTGCTTGTGGCAGTAAGATGCTGTTTTTTGGTGAAATAAAAGTATTAAGTTCTCACAGCAGAGTCAAACTAACTTGTGAAACATGACATTGGCAACAGCAGATCCAGCACAGCGCCAGTTACACAAGGAGTTCTGTTCTCAGCTCTCTGCTCTTCTGTATCACTATGCTTCTCCTCGGCCATATTATTCATAACTTTGGACTGGGTTATCATTTTATACAGATGATACCCACGCCATCGGCATTGTTGTGCACCAGGAGGAACCGAGGACTGACTGCACCAACATAGGGTCTGAAAATGGGTCAAAGGATTTCATCTCAATACCTAATGACAGTCAAGGTGCCGTTGTCTAGTCTGTAGAGGTCTGGGCTTCCCCCCATGGATATGCCTCCCCAGAACATCACTGACCCACCACCAAACCAGTCATGCTGAACAATGTTACAGGCAGCATAACATTCTCCATGGCTTCTCCAGACCCTTTCACATCTGTCACATGTGCTCATCTGTGAAAAGCACAGGGTGCCAGTGGTGGACCTGCCAATTCTGGTGTTCTATGGTAAATGTCCCACTAGAGTACGTTGGACCCTCAGACCACTCTCATGAAGTCAGTTTCTGATTGTTTGGTCAGAGACATTCACACCAGTGGTCTGCTGGATGTCATTTTGTAGAGCTCTGGCAGTGCTCATCCTGTTCATCCTTGCCCAAAGGAGCAGATACTGGTCCTGCTGATGGGTTAAGAAATTTCTATGGCCCTGTCCAGCTCTTCTAGAGTAACTGCCTGTCTCCTGGAATCTTCTCCATGCCCTTGAGACTGTGCTGAGATACATAGCAAACCTTCTGGCAATGACACGTATTGATGTGCCACCCTGGAGAAGTTGGACTATCTGTGAAACCTCTGTGGGGTCCAAGTATCACCTCATGCTACCAGTAGTGACACTGACTGTAGCCAAATGCAAAACTAGTGAAGAAACAGTCAGAAAAGATGAGGAGGGAAAAATGTCAGTGGCCTCCACCTGGTAAACCATTCCTGTTTTGGGGGTCGTCTCATTGTTGCCCCTTTAGTGCATCTGTTGTTAATTTCATTAACACCAAAGCAGCTGAATCTGATTAACAACCCCCTCTGCTGCTTAACTTACCAGATCAATAACCCAGAAGTTTCATTGACTTGATGCTATACTCGAATTAAAAAGCGTTCCTTTAATTTTTTGAGCAGTATATATATATATATAAACAGGTCATACATGTGAAGTGCACTGTCCCAGTATAAGTGTCCTGATGGCAGCTTTGTCTCCTTCCTGTAATTTGCTCTTTTTCTTACCATACTTTCTCATTGTGCCAGGGGGGCATTCATTGGAATTCAAATGATCTATAAATTTACCACATGTTAGTGAAATGTTTACAGAATAAAGAGACTGATTTGCATTTGAGTCACCCCCAGTGAGCAAGCTGTTAGATTAGGGTGCAACAGGGAAGTTAGCCAGCAGCCAGCAGCCAGAAGAGAAGTATGAGGTTAACTTCATCTCATTGTGCCAAGACTTCACACACAGGCTAATTCAGATAAATTCTGTGATTAACATGGACCCTTCTGGGTACAAAGATAGAAAAGCCTCAGGGATATGGTGATGATGGATTAAAAACAAGAGAATCAACCAAGGCAAGACCATGTCACAGCTTGGTTCCTTCAGCTCTTCAATTTATTGTATTTCCTGTTTTTGAATTTGCTTCTCACTGACACCTTATGATTATTTTGTTTGACCTGTAAGGTGCCTTTTAGGGACAAATGTTACTAACAGCAGCAACATACACAAATACACATAATCAACTCCCCAGTGCAAAGATTGACCCCACAACTTAGTATCTGTGAAATGCCATCATGCTGCCTTGCCTATTTTCTGAACATGCCTAACACATTATGGACTAACGGAGCTTATCTTTGAAGAATCAGACGTAGTGCAGGAACCAACATGGATAGGGATGGCAGATCATCATAATGTACCTTCACATGCAAACTCACACTGGCCCAAATTAGAGTTGCCAATCAATCTAATGTGCTCATTTTTAGTGATGCGTGAATTAACAGATGTACCTTGAGGAAACTGCATGTGGACTCAGGCGGGACATGCAAACTCTACATGGATGTTGTCTCAACTGTATTGTGATTGGTGTTCTTTATTATTTTTTTTACAACTTTCATGTGGGGTTATTGGGACTTTTTGGTCAAGGAATTTGATTAGGACATTTACTTCATCTTGTCTTGGATCCTGACTTAGTTATAATTTTTTAAATGTTTCTTCTGAACATTCAAAAAGTATTTATTTGTAGTTCCTTCAGATTATTAATTTGCTTGTTGCAAGCAGGTCCTCCAATTTACAGTGAAAACTTGGGGATTGGTGGCAGGATTGACACTCCAGCCACTGTAAAAAAAAACTCACATGGTTCAGTGAGGTGTTGAGGTGTCACCCACTGGCTCCTGGGTCCTAATCCAGGTGGTTCGGCATGTGGTGGGTGCGGCAACACGCTATCAGCGCATGCTCCCAACCTCTCCTCCTCTCTCTCTCTTTATTTGGACGCCATTTTGAATATTTATTAACAATGCTGTTTGATGACTTTCACAGTGACAGTTGTCAAGGCAGTCTCCCAGAGGTCCTCAAAGACTTGCTCTAATGACATGATTGATGACTCTTTTAAAAGGTCATTCATGTACCATTCAGCCATTCATGTTTTGGATAAAGCTAAAAAACGTAATGTGTGTTTCTTGGCATTTTTGTTTTCTGTTTTCTGACTCATTTTTTTCTGGTTTACGAATCTGATTGTTTTCTGACATTTCTGGATTGGTGAAAGATTAGTTTGTCTCTTTGGTTTTGACCACAGTACATACCACTTTTTGTTTTGTTTCATCTTCTGGTCCTGAAATAAAAGTCAAGACCAAAGTCAAAGCGAACTTTATTGTCATCTCAACCATATACAAGTATACAGATAGATGAAATTGCGACGCTCAGGGTCCACAGTGTAATAACATGAAGTGCAAATAATAAATTAAAAATTAATTAAAAATAGAATTAAAATTAAAATTTTAAATTAAAACACAAACAAGACAGGGCATTGTGCAAAGACAAGACAAAGAAGTAGCAACAATATTGACATGTAGTAAGCAATATGAACACTGATGCAATGTATGGTATTTGCAATCTAGATTCATACATTTAGTCAATAGATATGTAATATAATAAATAAATAAATAAATAAATAAATAAATAAATAAATAAATAAATAATAGATATATTATCTATATTATATCTATAAAAATATAGATATATTATCTGTATGATAATACAGAAATTATCAGTGTATGATGATTACATAAGAGAAATCATTCTGCTTCGGCTGAACACACTGATGATGTCCACTAACCACCATCCTTCCCCCATACCTATTTATTTTCTAAAGAAAGTTGCCCTGAGCAGTTTGCTACCATGCTGCTGGTACATTTGTATTTTTAAATGTTCTCCATACTGTCAACATTTTAGTAAAGTAACACTCCATGAATCTTCAAATTTTCCCAGAAATTAGGTACATTGACTAGTATAAAAGACATGAAAACACAAGTTAAACTGTATGATCAGACATTTTAAAGCATTAAAAATACAAGTGGTGATGAACAGGCATCCCACTCGGGGTTGGTCCCTGACTTGTGCCCGCTGCTTCTGTGATATTCTCTTCCACGCTGGATTTGATTTGGATTAAATGGGCTTGAGAATATTCTGCCTTGTTTAACAAATAGATCAAATAAATAATTTTATTACTAAATAATAACAATAGAAAGAAAGAACACACTGAAAAACACATTTACCTTTCGTTACTTTCAATCTAGTGCCTTTGCGAAAGCATCACATAGATTAATTAAAAGTCTACTTAAAAATCAGGAGTGGTCTACCCTAGACTTTCTCGTATACTCAGATATGGGGATGGATATTTGAGGAGTAAACTGCAAGACAATGATTATATTTTTATATCATGTACATTAAAGAACCATCAACAACAAATCAAATTAATAATATATTGAACATTGTAAGAGTAAAGTTGAATAAACTGGACTCTGCAAGCTGCATGAATAAAAAGTACCACTTCCGGTTAGCAGAAATACTGTAGCTCAAAAGTTGATAGAAATCATGTTTTGTACCTAATACTTGTATGCAAAATGTGGTTGTTTATATACACACACACACATAGACAGACACACAGACATAATAATAATAATAATAATACATTTTTTTATATAGCACCTTTCCCATGCTCAAGGCGCTTCACAGAGTCTTATGTTACATTGGATACAAATGTCTTCCTGAATAGAACAATGAAACAGATAACTAAGCATTAAATAGAATAAAGGACAATAAACCAGAGTAAAATACTAAATCAATACTAAAAGAAAAACCTAACAAATAACCTAATTTGTGATATAACAGACACACACACATTATCCTGAGCACCTGGACAGAGAGTCACACTGAAAGAAAGGGCAGAATGTTAAGTTAAGTTAAAAGCCTTCCTGAACAGATGAGTTTTAATTTGTTTTTTAAAAGAATGAACGGAGTCAGCCGATCCAATTAATTTCGGGATGTCATTCCAGAGTCTGGGCGCTATACAGCTGAAGGTCCTGTCACCCGTGGAGTGTAGATTAGTGTGGGGCACAACAAGATTGCCAGAATCAGAGGACCTTAGTGGGCGGACAGGCACATAGTGATGGAGAAGGTCACTGATGTAGCTTGGCGCACGGTAGTTTAAGGCTTTGTAGGTTATTAGTAGGATTTTATATTCAATTCTGTAAGACACAGGGAGCCAGCGAAGATGGAGCAGGATGGGTGTTATGTGCTCACTGCTGCTGGTCCGTGTAAGGACTCTTGCAGCCGAGTTTTGAATAAGCTGGAGCTGTGATATAAGATTAGAAGGGTCACCTGCCAATAGGGAATTACAATAATCGATGCGGGATGTGATAAAAGCTTGGACAAGTTCCTCAGAGTTAGAAAACGAGAGGAAGGAGCGAACACTTGATATGTTACGGAGGTGAAAGTAAGAAAGTTTCTTAATGTGGTCTATGTGGGCGGAATAAGAAAGGGAGGAATTAAAAATGACACCAAGATTCCTTGCAGTAGAGGCAGGTCTGATAAGATCACCGCCAAGATGGACTGGGAAGGAGCTCATTTTATTAAGTTGCATTTTAGTCCCAATTTGCAGGAGTTCAGATTTGTTTTCTCTTCTGTTTCTTTTTCCGGTATCCTTTTGGTGGTGTCTACTCAAAGCACTGTGATGTTCCAACAATGATGGATGGATTAAAAGCCAGAAGTCTGTATGACCATCAACATCAATGACTCAGTGAGAGTCCTAACTACAAAGAGGACTATTTCATTTACGTTAGGTAGAATGCCCAGAAGGGACTGAGCTGTCTCGTGCCCTGGAACCCCTGCAGATTTTATTTTTTTTTTTCTCCAGCCGTCTGGGTTTTTTTTCTGTTTTTTCTGTCCACCTTTGCCATCGGACCTTACTCCTTTTCTATGTTAACTAATGTTGTCTTATTTTAATTTCTTATTTTGTCTTTTATTTTTCTTTTCTTCATTATGTAAAACACTTTGAGCTACTTTTTCTATGAAAATGTGCAATATAAATAAATGTTGTTGTTGCAATTTAATTTTAAAAAGTTCTGCTCAATCCAGGTTTTAATTTCACTGAGGCAAGTTGTGAGCTCAGAAAACTCTGATGAATGTGCACTCTTGGCATTGAAATATAGCTGAGTGTCATCTGCATAAAAATGATAACCCAGTCCATAGCTACAAATAATAACATAATTCCAAAAATGGTATATTCAGACTCAGGGAGGTCTAAAACATTGAGATTCAATCTTGAGGTTGAATTTTTGGACGATTACAATAGTTACCCTATACTTTGTAAAGTAAAAAAAAGCCTAAACCTCATTTAATCCCTACAGGTTTATAGCAAATATGTCAGAATGAAATTCATTTCATCATTTCATTTGTTTCAAATCCCTTGTCAAGATATTAGTTTTTAGTCCACATAGTCATGCAGTTCCCTCTGTTCATTTTAAGTTTTATGTACATATTCTTCTTTGCAAAATCGGGTCAGTTCCTAATATCCTTTAACCCTTTCTGTGTTGATTTAGTTGTGCCAAGGTTCCTGTTTATCTCCCCCATCTTTTTTGCTATAAAACACATTGTACACTGTTGAGCTCTAATGTTCCTCATTCCAGGTTTCTTACTTCCCCGCCTGCCCTCTGTGGTCTGCATAGAAGGGTTTAAACATTTCATCTTTGATATACTGTACAGAATACATGATAAAAGAAGTGAGTGATTGTGCCTCTGGATGATTTTTATCCAGCATTTAAGTGACAGTGACAGTGACTTATGCTTGAGAAAGAAGTGGTAGACAAGATAAAAAATAAATGTTGTGTAGGCCATTTGCAGCTAATGTTGATTTTATACAGCTACTTTCTAAGGTTGGGGCAGCATGATGGCATTATTGTTACTGCCCAAAAAGGACTGTCCGCTCTGCATCTGGCATCTGAATGTTCTCCCTTCTTACTTCAGTTTTTCTTCCACATTCTAAAGACATGGCTGGTGTTTCAAAGCTGACCCCATGGGTGTTTGAGGGGTCCCTGTACTGGATGTCCATATGGTTTTGGTTCTTTCCCGGCTCTAGCATACTGTGGTCATAAGTAGGATTAAGCAGGTCTAAAAATGTTGTGTTATGTTAGACGTCTTTGTGAGTACCAGCCTAAGGTGCTTTGCAAGCAGAAAGCTATAATTCAATTGTTTGTATTTGTTTTTTGAAAGTTATAGCACGGGCAGATAAGGTGCCTAGCTTATGGCCACATATTGTGTCTGAGATATGAATGAGGCTGCAATCTTATGGTTTAATGACTGCTGCCTTAGGCCTAAACTTCACTGCCTATTAATACAGATTAAGATTTAGATTCATTTCTCCTTTGGCACTGAAACATTTTGGGAGGGATCAGTTATTCTTCTTTGCCAGAAGGCGATCTCAGAAATGCATGTAACTCAGTGTGACTGTTGTCAGATAATCTGCTGCAGTTAAAAATTTATGAAAGTCTTTAAGATCTTCTGATACTGATGGTAATTTATAGTGTGCTTTTATTGAATAACACTGGAGCGTGAGAAAGTGGAAGACCTGATGCAAACTTAGATAATATACAGAAGTGATGTAATGAAATAAAAAAAAACACTTTTGCCAAGGTTTTAGATGCTGCATGACAGATGATTAGACTCATCAAGTGGGAGGAAGCAGACACGTCATTGTTCTCCCTCCTACAACAACAACAACATTTATTTATATAGCACATTTTCATACAAAAAAAATGTAGCTCAAAGTGCTTTACAAAATGAAGAATAGAAAAATAGAAGACACAATAAAAAATACAAATAAGTCAACATTAATTAACATAGAATAAGTAAGGTCTGATGGCCAGGGTGGACAGAAAAAAAAAAAAAAAAACTCCAGACGGCTGGAGAAAAAAATAAAATCTGCAGGGATTCCAGACCAAGAGACCGCCCAGTCCCCTCTGGGCAATCTACCTAACATAAATTAAACAGTCCTCTTTGTATTTAGGGTTCTCATGGAAGGACTTGATGATGATGGTCACGTAGACTTCTGGCTTTCAGTCCATCAATGTTGGTGCATCATGATGCTTTGAGTAGGTGCTGGTGGCGCAGGTCGCCACCACAAAGAAACCGGAAAAAGAAACAGAAGAGAGAGTAGGGGTCAGTACGGATTTTGGAGCCACTATGAATAGTTATTGTGATGAATTGAACATACAGAGTATCAGTATTAAGTTAAAGTGAAGTTATAAAAAGGCTATGTTAAAGTAATGTGTTTTCAGCAGTGTTTTAAAGTGCTCTACTGTATTTGCCTGGTGAATTCCTATTGGCAGGCTATTCCAGATTTTAGGTGCATAACAGCAGAAGGCCGCCTCACCACTTCTTTTAAGTTTAGCTTTTGGAATTTTAAGGAGATACTCATTTGAGGATCTAAGGTTACCATTTGGAATATAAGGTGTCAGACATTCTGATATATAAGATGGAGCGAGATTATTTAAGGCTTTATAAACCATAAGCAGTATTTTAAAGTCAATTCTGAATGACACAGGCAACCAGTGTAGTGACATCAAAACTGGAGAAATGTGTTCGGATTTTCTTTTCCTAGTTAGGATTCTAGCAGCTGCATTCTGCACTCGTTGCAAGTGATTTATGTCTTTTTTGGGTAGTCCTGAGAGGAGTGTGTTACAGTAATCTAGTCGACTGAAAACAAAAGCGTGAATTAATTTCTCAGCATCTTTCAATGATATAAGAGGTCTAACTTTTGCTATGTTTCTTAAGTGAAAAAATGCTGTCCTAGTGGTCTGATGAATATGCGATTTAAAATTCAGATTACAGTCAACAGTTACCCCTAAGTTTTTTTACTTCCGTCTTAACTTTTAATCCTAATGCATCAAGTTTATTTCTAATAACCTCATTGAATCCATTATTGCCAATTACTAAAATTTCAGTTTTCTCTTTATTTAGTTTGTGAAAATTACTATTCATCCATTCAGAAATACCAGTAAGACATTGTGTTAGTGAATCGAGAGAGTCGGAGTCATCAGGTGCTATTGATAAGTACCGCTGTGTGTCATCAGCATAGCTGTGGTAACTCACGTTGTAACCTCAGATAATCTGACCTAACGGAAGCATGTAGATAGAGCCTTGTGGAACACCATATCGGATATCATGTGTCTTTGAGATGTGATTACCACAACTCACAAAGAATTACTCTCCTAGTCACTCCAAACAAGGTGAGGTGCATCATTGCACTGTCCATATTTATTGTGGGACCAATTAGTCTTTCTGGCTGAGACATATTCTGTCTGTACAGTTCACCTGGTCAGTCTGTGTATGTCTGGACTGTCTGTCCATCTCCTACAACCGTATACTCTGCACCATTCTTCTTCTTCTCTAGAGTTCACATGTCCAGTCCATTCACATTTAGCTTAGATGTGTTTTATGTCTGCCTTTCTCACTACAGCTAATTTGGTCAGTCTGACCAATCTGAATTTTAAATCGCATATTCATCAGACCACTAGGACAGCATTTTTTCACTTAAGAAAACATAGCAAAAGTTAGACCTCTTATATCATTGAAAGATGCTGAGAAATTAATTCACGCTTTTGTACAAGTATATCCTTAAAAGAATACTCCGCTCAAAAATGATATATATATTTTTTATATGTTACTTACACCATGTAATTTATACAATGTCAAACGCATGCTTGACTTCTAGGCTCACCTAAGGTATGTGGCACCTTCCAGGACAAGATGGTGCACTGTCTCTTAACAGACATGTCTCCTTTTTCCCTCACAGACTTGAGAAACTGCCCCATGAGGGCAACAAAGCCTAGGAAGCCCCTCTGTTTCTGGTCCATCTGATATAAAAGGGAGGAGATCGCCCAAGGTGGCATCTCATTTTGGACCTGACTGCCATAATGAACTCTAAAGGGAGAGAGAAAGTGCATCCCTGAAAGAGTATGGATTAAAGGGAATTATCCCAAGCAAAGAGTGCCAACCAGTGCGTATTTTTGTTACAGTTTTCTTTTTTGTTAGAATCAAACAGGGTTTTACCCAGCTGGCACCTCAAGCATTTGGTTTTTCCCCTGCTTCATCATTCACCTTGCTACAACAGAGAGAAGGAAAAAAAATCTTATGTTTGCATGTACAGTAGAATGGAATTAAAAGGTTCTTACATATTTGCTTTACACAGCTGTGTATGATGACCAAAACTGGACAACACTAAACAATATCAAAAACATCCATGAAAAATATCTCATGTTAATCCACAAGTCAAGTCATCCAGTCTTATGCTCACAATGTCCCTGTTGCGTGTATTTTTACTGAAATATTGTTACAAAAAACACTTCCAGAAAATGCTGTTGTGAACAAAAACAGATTGCACTCTGCAAATAAGGATCTAAATTGTTAGCAGTTACATTTATATCTCTGACTGTGGCTGTCCATGAAACTGCACACCCGAATTGACCTTCTGTTTCTTTAAGTGTGTCTTGGATATGCACAAATGAAAGGCATTTTCTTTTTCACTTTCTTTTCTTTAACTTTTAATCTTTAGTCTTTAATGCCAGGGCTTCTGACCAATGAATGAGAGGTGGAGGTGGGTCTTCAGTTCAGATGCTCAATCATTTTCATAAACGAGAGCTTTTTCTGGAGATGTTCATTTAACTGCATATTAGTTAAAATACTTGTGTTTGGGACGTTGTTGTGAGCATTCGATTAGAAATCTTAAAGTGGATTATGTGACATGAGTAACATGAGATTTTTTCATACACGTTTTTGATAGTGCTTACTGTCATCCAGCGTTGATCTCCATAGATAACCATTATGTTAAGAAACTTTTGTTTTCTCTGTTCTGAATGGAAAAAATGAGATTACATTGTCTTCTTTGTCATCACTATTAACTACATGGGATAAGTAACATATAAAAACCATAATTTTTGGTTGGGCTATTCCTTAAATGTTTCCTGTTAGTCTGGTCAGTTTGCCCAGAGCTTATCTTAAACTTCTCTTCCTTCTCATTTTCCCTTAACTCCTCACCTAAGTCTCTACATCTGTAGTTGTTTCTTGTCATTTTAACCAGTCTCTCCTCCTGTAACTCATTTCCTAACTCATTCTGGCTCTCATACATTGCCCTGGTCACTCTATGCACATACAGCTCTAACTTGTTTGCTGTCTGTCTTGTCAGTCTGTCCATGTTTAACATTATTTTGTCTCCTTCTCCATTTTCTTTCTTCTGTCTCTATATGTGTGCCCTTATACTGGTTCTTGTCATTTTGTCCAGCCTGACCTTGTGCAGCTAAAATTTATTTTCTTACCCATTTCTCTTTTCCTACAGTTCACCTCATCAGTCTGCACATCACCACACGCTGTTTCCTTTTGCCTTTGTCCTTAAAGGTAGAGTGTGCTTACTGTATGTTGACAACTCCAGCCCAGCAAAATTGTGAATTTTAGCAATGAGTCGCCAAGCACAACCCAGCTTATTTACTTCAAAACGTGTTCCTTTTTATGATAATAATTTTATTAGTCTCTATTATTTTATTGTAAAGTAAATAGTAATAGAAAGACTTTTTTTGTATGCCAGCATCTATTAACTATTTGCTGTACCTACTTTTTCACGACTGTCACAACTGGCAGCAAGGCGGGAACCATTTAAGGACAGAGTGCCAGTCCATAGCAGATCTCGTTTACTCCCACTCTCACTCAGAGTCACCAAATGTATTTAACCCACACATTCTTATTATGGGGTGGTATGTGGCCTCCTTGTGTTCGTATGGGTTTCCACCAGGTGCTCCAGCTTCTTCTTCTATTAGCCCCTGGTTTGTGTGTGTGTTCACCCTGAAAAGGGCTGACACTCTGTCTGGGGTTGTTTCTAGTGCATAATTTGTAAATGACAAGGTGCTGGAGCTCATAGCGTCTACCTGGGTGCAGAATGGTGTGTGACGACAATGGAAATTTGGGCAGTGGACTGCAGTGCTGTTAATGCTGAATTATGTCATTGGCCTAATAAATACATGAAATCAGCTCTGCTTACACGTAGACTCACATGTAGAAATGTATATTTCACTTGGATATTTTGCAGTCTTATATCATTCCACTTTCCACTCTGCAAAGCATGCTCGTGATTGACGTTTTCGCTCTCCTCAACTTTGTCGGATGCATTTTATTCCTGTTGTCTCACTCCTTTTACTTTTATTGATCAATCTCCCTGTCTTAATCAGTTTTTTTGTGATTACACTGACTAATGATTTACTGTATTTCAATTTCCGCGGCTTCTGGTATTAGTATTCTAGTATCAGTGCACTTTTTTGTTTTCACATCAGCCAGTCAAAAACAGATGCACATTACTTTAATTAGACTACCTTTAAAAACTTGAATGAAATCTGTGTAATAAATTTTGTTTATTTAAACATTATAAAAAAGGAAAAACAAATATTTTATGTAGATTTTTGGGTTTCAGAGCACATGTGGAGGTCCTGGAACACAGAAAGCACAATGTCAGAGATACTGGAGTTGTACTCTGATCGGTTCCAGCACAAATTAAACACAGCTTATTCCTGCATTTCTTCCAATGCTTTCTAGGATCGACTCCAGTTTCCCCTGTCCATGCCCTGGATAATGGATCTTTAGGATGTAGGAGTAAACTGATGTGAGCAGATGAAAATGATTTAATGACTAAGTCAGAAATTAAACCCAGGTCATCTAACTACACATATGTCCTTTCAGATGTCTATCACAGATATATATTACTGTATATAGAAAAGTAATTCAACTTATTGGCCTATGACACTCTATTGAAATACTTGGAACTTCTTATCCATTAGTTATGAGAGACAGCTCAGTCTTTATGGATAAGTTCAGATATACTGTATATGCTGTACATTTCCAACAAGTGAATGAATGGCAGCAAAAGAGCTGGTAGAACATCAGCTGTGATTTACTATCTTTGCATAAATATAACAACAGCCTTTTTGAACATGTTCCCATATACTGGATTTGAATCTTAGCTTGGTCATTATTTGAGTGAAGCTTCATGTTTTCCTGAATCTGCGTTGGTTTATCTCCAGTATCTTCACAAGACCATCCACACCACATGTACTTCAGAAAAGGATATCCACCTGAAGCTAAGCATGTTCGGGCTTGGTCAGTACTTGGGTGGGAGACCATCTAGGAGAAGCTTGGGTAGATCCTGGAAGAGAGGTTGGTGAGGCCAGCAGGGGGCACTTAACTGGGGTCTGAATGTGGATCCCAATGCCCCAGTGCAGTGACAGGTACACTGTGCTCTTAATATAGCATCATCCTTTGGATGAGAAATAAAACTGAGTTCCTGACTCTCTGTGGTCATAAAAGATCCTGGGTATCTGTGATAAAGAGCAGGGTGCATCCCGATGTCCAGGCTATACTGCCCTCCATTGTCTAGTCATTCCAGACCCTAAATTATCCCCTGTCTCTAATTGGCTATGTCTTTCACCACTTGACCAACTAATAGCTAATGTGTGGTGAGTGTACTGGTACAAAAATGGCTGCCATTACTTCATCCAGGTGGATGCTACACAATAGTGGTGGTTGAAGTGGCCCCCCTCTCACTATGAAAGCACTTTGTGTCGTGACAAAAGTGCTATTGTGAATGTAAAGAATTATTATTATTACTTTTTAAACTGTACTCAAATAATGTTCCTGTAAAGTAACTAGAAGTTGCCTCCAGCCCTGGATTACTCAAACTCACCAGATGCTTATGGCATCATGGGAAAGGGGGGGCACTTCAGAGATGTTTTTGCTCCCAGCTATCATACCTTTAACTCTTTCACTGCTACACTTGACTTTAGTCACATATTTGTAATTTTTCTTACCTGATGTGTTTGACTTTAATGTGATTGTTTGGTTTTCTTTGGTATGGTGATATACTGAAATTTAAAAGGCTGGTGTGAGATGCCATTGGGTATCGCATTTGTTTCTGTCTCATGGCACAAATGTTTTGTCTCTGTCGAGTGTAAGCACAGCTGGCTGTGTCTGGATAGAATTTAACTTGTCAGCTGATTTATATAATGGGCCTTAAGGTCTTTATTTTATTATTTATTTTACTGATTTTTCACATAGACAAGGTAAGTTAGGTAAGGTTAGGTAATAGGTAAGCTATTATTTCACCTTTACCACTTACTGAGTCTTGACATCTTGTCAGTTAAGCAATGGAAGAGCAGAGGGGCCACCAATGTTGGGCTTTGCTTAGGGCATCGGTTGGCCTTATTTAGGCACTGGTTGCTCAGTGAGGATGCTCTGCATTGAACTGGCATCCCATCCAGGGTTGGATTCTTCCTTGCACCACGTCACGGAAATAGACTTTGGCTTTTATGAACCGGAACTGGATTAAATCATTCAGTTGAATAAAAGCAACTCTATTGTGGGTCTGTGTCTTTCTGAGTGGAGTTTTCTTCAGATACTCTGTTTTTTCCATTTGTATTTGTGTGTCTAGCGATGGACTGATTCCTCATTCAGTTTCAATTTCTAGTCCATCTGACTGTTTTATGAACAATTATGGGAAAAGGAAATGGAATAACTTACTTGCTTATTCAAGTCCAAAGGTTTCTTATATTTGCATGTTCTTTGCAACATTTGGAAAGGTGCAGACTCCCTAAAACCCTGAAATGAATAAAGAGAGTTTAAGAATGGAAGCATTAAAAGAGTGCATAAAACTTGTCTCCATAGTTGGACCAGATTCACCAAGTCAGACTGACATACATTTTACACTTAACATTTATTTGCTTAGCAAATCATTTTATCCAAAGCAACTTACAAAAGAGGTTAACATAATCAAGCAAACATCAGTCTGAGGGACTGTTTAGGAACAAACGTTACAGAACAAGGTTACAAAATTGATCATTGCAAATGAAGAGCTTTAAACCAAGCTGAACACAAAACTACACTAGTTCATCTTTCTTTGCTTACAAGAACCTATCAAAGCTATTATCAGTTCATCAGATATTCACAGAACATAAGAGTCTTCAATGCTTCTTAAACATACTGCAGAAGTCAGCAGTTTCATTGTGGGTGGGCAACTCATTCCAGCTAAGAGCTACACATAAATGGAGTGTGTATTGAGATTTGATGCCACGCAGAGGTGGCGCCACTAGATGCTGTTCATCAGAAGACCCAAATGCTGACCCATTGACTACTCTGTGGGCAAGCATCAAGAATTTGAATTTAATACGTACGTACTTTAATAGTTACTGCAGGGAGCCAATGTAGTGATCTAAAAAGAGGTCAACATGAAACAGAAGACATTAAACTTGATACTTACCATGCAGATGGCAAAATGTAAAACAACTAAGTTCATTACCCCCACCTTTAAAAAGCAGAGGTGTTTGTCATCAAAGATGAAATATTCTTTGACTGAGGAGATTCACTGTTTTTACTGCTTGTGTCACCTAGGCCTGCTGATCAAATGGAGCCGCTTAATTAAATCTGTGTTTATCAGTGACTGCCTGAGCTGTTTGAGGTCTGTTAATAACCTCTGACCAAAGAAAAGAACAGTAAATCCTTCTGTTTACCCAACAACCGCTGGTGCAGCAGAGCCTTCTCATTTAACCCATCAAATCCTGATATCCTTTCTAGCTGATACAGAACCATATCGACTGGATATTTCAGATATAACTCTGGTTTCATTTTCATTTTCAAAGTCACTGAGGAGATACTTGAAGTTCAGAATGTATATTTCTCTCTTTCTAAAACTCACAATTACATTTCTTAGTATTTTAGTCACGCTAATTGCAAATCTATTTTGTATCTTCTTTAACTAAGAATTTAAATTGAAGTTGAAAATCAAGAAAGAAACTGTGAAATAACTGGAATGGACAAGTGCAGGTCAGTACCCAGATGAGGCAGAAAGAAAATAGGAAAATAAGCAAGCAAAACTGGAGGTTTATTACCTGGACTACAATTACCTTTTTTCTCATTAAGTTTTTGGTTAGTGATTTGACTCAAAAATGACATGTCAGTTGTTTCTGATGGCCTTTTCTACCACCTCATAATGAATGATCAGAAGTCACATCACTGTTTGCCAGGCCCAGCACTAGAGTAAGCAGTGAGTCAGTAGCTAACATTTGGAGGCGGTCATGCTGCCCTTTTTGGTGCCCATATAAAGTATGGGAGTAGATTTAGCATGGGCAAAGAATTAGAAGGAAGGAGGGAGACAGAGAAATGGAGAGAAGTGAAAAGTGAGTTTGGGATTTTGGTACCATTTTATGATACGGGCAATTGAGCAGGCCATTTCACCTGGAAATCCAAAACAAGAATGTCTACGGCATGGTGCAGCGATGAAGCTGGGTTTTGTGTTTTTATTGTCGTAGTTCAAGGAGAAATTTATCAAGTTCTCTTGAACAGGTTGTGTAATAAGTGGCAGAAATCGCTAGAGATATTTCTGTTTGGGTGTTTCAGAAGAGTAGTCTCATTGTCCAGCAATGTGTGTTGAAGTTGGGGGTATAGGAGAATGCCCAGCCAGATGTCGCACACACGGCAGCACATTGCTGGCTGCTTACAAGTGTTGCCATCCACAGGGGATATGGGACTTTTCCTATTGAACTCTGCAATGTGAAGCTTATAAGCATGTCTTTGTAAAACCTGAAGATTACTGTTTCGCATCCCAGATGCAAGATGGTTCAAAATCTACAGAGTAAACTCTTGCAATGAGGTAATTAGCTACTGACATTTGAAGGGTCAGGTCAAAAAATATTAGATTATTCAAACAATTCAAAGGATCTCATGAATCACCCTATAGGTAATATATTATGTCTGGATGTAAGAGGCAGGGAAAGTTCTGTTACAAAGGGAGTGAAGTGAAATGTAAGTTAGAAACCAGGCGAAAATTCATAGATAAAAATCAGTCCTATCTTTTGCCCAAGCCAAATCATGAACCAAAATTTATCATGAGAAAAGTCAAAAGATTGCAAAGCCAGCACAAACCACATGTAAAGTATTTTATCCAAACTGGGATGATCCAGGAGTGCACGGTGCTGACCTTGCACAGATGAAAACACACAAACCACACACTCCTAGTGGGTATCCATAACAATCAGAATATGGATTTTCACAAAATAAGTGCACAATATAAAAACACAATGGTGTCAAAGAAAGATGTGAAAATAAACAAACACTTTCAAATATGCTTTGAATAATTTTTTAACGTGCAGAGTTATATTCAGCAAAAGTCAAAACCCATAGAAAAAAATGAAAATTTAAAAAGGATGCATAGTCCTGTATAAATTAAAATTAAATCTAAATCATAATATTAGGTACTCACAGAAAGAAGAGATTAAATAACCAGGAAAAGAAAAAATTGGTGTTGGGAGCAGATAGAGACATGGTCAAAAGAAAGAGGAGTCAAAAATACCAGAACAGACAAGAATTAACACTCACAAAAACTAAAGTAAAAAAACAATAATAATAAGTGTTCAAAAATTAATTGCAGAAAGGTTTTTACCTGACTTTAAACCTAACCAAACATATTTTGAAAGAATTTGCAAGAACTTCTGTATTCATCCCAAAACCGGAATACTGCCAATACCATGCCACCATCTTAAATAGTGATTCGGTAATGACATAGTTCATAAAATAGGACAAAATAGCCAAGTCTGTTGAGAAAACTGGTTCCTCTGCTAAATGCAGAGAGACATGCCCTGATTGTTACTGGGACCACTAGTTTAAAAAACATAGTCAACATAATGAGGCAAAATTTGTATCCAGAAAGTCAACAGTACAAAATGTTGAAGCCCTAACACTAACCAAAGTCATAGTCCAAGAAACAGCAGAAAAGAATCTTTTCAGAAAAAGCTTACAAATAATAGGGCATGTGATCTTTTGATGATATCCAGAATCTCAAATGACTCTGAAGCCTGCAGACAATCTGTACATTGCAGTGACAGTCAAGTCATGCACTTTGCACTTGTAGTCAATCTTTGTGACAATGTTGTGGTAACTGCACCACAAAATGGTGGTGCCTTTGTAAAACAGAGATCGTATCAGAGAAAATGCAAAATGTTTTCACTTATTGTAAAATAACAACAAAACAAAAAAAAGTATTGGAAGTGATTTCAGCAACAAAAGAAAACCTTACAAGATATTAAAGCATTGAATGAGTTTCAAAAGAGTGCAGAAGAGTGCACTGTTTTACTTCCTACTTCTAGTTATGGACTTTGCTGCCATGTTTTGAATAAATGTTTGATTTGTAAAAAATCCATTTAAGTATCCTAACCGGTTCACCGACAAAAGCGCGATAGACATATGTGCCCCGACAAAACCGTGACGGACAAATGAGCACCGACAAAATCGCGAGAGAGGCCAAGCGAGTGGGACGCGTACGTGCGCATTATGTACACATTATGTGCTAGGTTATAACTGTTATAACTGCTGATGGCATGCCGCGAACAAATAACTCAGTTGAGGGTTGGCATAACTCGTTGTATACAAAGCTGAATTACCAGCAGTCAGACAGCCAGCAAGTCTAAATACGCTCAACTATCAAGACGTCTTGCTGCAATTCTTCCTACATATGCAGGGCGTGATCTTAAGGACTATCTGCGTGCCGTGATGATTCCATGCCGCGTCTCATAATATTGACTTCTGAAATAAACATTATTATATATGCTTTAAACTAGTAATTCATATTTAATGAAACATTCGCAATTTTGTCGGCGCTATTTTGTCGGCGCGCATATATGTCGGGTCACAATCCTAACCAGAACTGCCTTGCTATTTATGAATTCACACACAAAAAAGTACATTTTTCTACAAATTCAATGACGAGACATTTTTTTGACTTGTCCACTGTTTTAGCTTCTAAAGACAGCTGAAAAAATATGAATATTTCATTCAGAACATCTATATATATATATAAATATTATCCATTTGAATGACATCTGAGCTTACGGACGGGAGCCTAACGGACACTATATTTAACTATAGACCATAGTGAGGAAACACTGTCTTCAGGGTGGTGAACAAAGCAATGTTTTCATTTCTCTTCTAACACACTCATTTAGTTGAAAGTCATGGAAGGCCAGTGCTTGAAGAGGATGTGGTGCCAGCCAAACACAGAACACACTCACACACATCCTCATATCTTATCAGTTTAGAATTATCAGTTAATACAGCCTAATACACATGTTTTTGGGGTATAGGAATAAAAGTGGACACCAATAGAGGGGTTGACAAAAGAAACTGATGTACAGCTCTTACTACTGTGAACTTTGCTATCAATGGTAAATATAAAGTCTTGATTTAGGAGTCATTGCACAAACCTGTCATCAGCTAAGGTCACGAGCTGCTGATATAGACCAACTGAGATTGAAGGTATATGGTCAAAATATGAGGCACCTGGGAAATTGCTGCATTCACTACATTACTGATGATAGGATAAGGATATTGGAAAACAAGGAATATCTCCAAATAGAAGTGCTGCTACTGAGGATCAAGAGGAGTTACCTGAGTTGATTGGGAGAATTAATGAGTCTTGGGTATGGCCGAATAGACAAACACTGAGAATATGCATGGAGGAATTACATCTAGTCTAGAAGTACCTAGCAATTTCTCATGAGGAAACAGTTCTTTAGAATAACGAAGTATTGCTTAATCAGTGTGTTAATCAGCCCATACTACGGAAAGTGGATGGAAAATGGCAGAAAGTGAGATATACAGTATGTATGTGCTTAGACATGTAAAATAAAGCACCTTTGTACAGGAAAATTACATTTGATGTAAATAAAAGGATGCCTTTATACTAAGTTTTGCATGGAAAGGCAATTAACAAGGAGTTTTGAATAATATGCCTATGTCACATTGGCATTCCAGTCATGTGGTTGTGGCTGCAGGTTTATGATCTAACTCCCTGTCACCTTGAAACAAAGTTAGGGTGTTTATGCAATTTAGGGACTTCTTCACAAGAGACAGTAGAAAATGAATGAATGATGCATATCTATGCTAATTAAACCCATCAATCTATTTTCAGAGCAAATTTGGAGTTTATTCTACTTTCAAGAGAAAGGTGAAAGGGACAAGACCACCATGTTATGGCTGATAGGAAAGGCAAGTGAGATTTTTATGAAGAGACCAGAAGAAGAGATAAAATCATTGTGCCAATTCAAAGTCTAAACCCAAAATGAACCCTATCTTTCAACCAATCCCACACATTAAACAGAAATTGTGGTCAGAAAAGCAAAGCTCAGAGGTCTCTTACTTAAGATCAAAAACAAATCAAACCACAAACAGACAGTCTCGAATAATTAGGAAGTGAATGGGGCTGACCTTTAAACTGTTTGCCTGATGACATCACAGGCCATGACTGTTGGTTGCACCCTAGCAAGAGTAATCAAAGGATCTACATAACGACAACTTCCATGAAGAACAAAATGGCACTGGAAAACATTGTAAAACGAGTTAAAAAATAAAAATAACCATTAGAAATTCAGAAACCTAAAAACTACAGCTGCACATATAAAAACCCACATAATGTCATGGAAAAGGCTAAAACAAAAAAGGCCCATACCACACCCCAGATGGAGTATTATGACATTTCTTGTAGAAAAGAAATACATTCACTGTCACAGTCAGAGATGCAGATAAATCTGCTTCAGACCAGGGGTGTCCAACGCCAGTCCTGGAGGGCTGCAGTGTCTACGGGTTTTCATTCAAACCCTTTTCTTAATTAGCGACCAGTTTTTCTGTTAATTAACTTCTTTTTCCTTCATTTAAATTAACTTCCTATTTAAAACTCTTCTTTTCTCCTTAATAAGCAGCCAAACAATAATGAGATACAAAACAAGCCCAAAACAGGACCAGCTAACCTGTGTCCATCATATAATATCTGAGCATAAAGGAAAGTGAACGTCTCAGTAATGTTGATGGAGTTCTTACTAAAAAGAAAGTCAAAAGTGGTAGAATGAGGGCAACAACAAACCATGGAATTAAATAACGGGGTTAATTTATATCAAAAATTGACTTCTACTTAAGAAACTGGTTGGAATGGAATTGGTTGGAGCTTGAGGCCCCAAAGGTCATCTGTTAGCTCGCTTCACATCTCTTTTCTGTTTGATGCCATTTAAGAAAAAAAAGAAAAAAATCAGAGGACTGAAGCAGCAAAAACCAGCCACTAATTTAAAAAAACGGGTTAGAATGAAAACCTGCAGCCACAGTAGTGCTCCAGGGTGCCCCTGTTTTAGACAGTGAGAGGAATCCCAACAAAACGTTGCAGGATTGGAAGGAAGACAATACAATTCCACATTAAGGTTTTGGAAACCCGGGCCAATTAGCCAAAGCAGCACATTCACTCATGATTCTGACGTATTTTTTTTTGGTAAAATGGTATTAGAAACCATTCATATTCCAAATGTTAACAATGCTTTGTACTGTATATCAATAATTGTCATCTCTCTAGATCATTACCAAAACAGATTACACTGGTTTACCTTGCATATTAAGATTCACTTTGTTGAAATATCTCTCTGCAACTCTGACAACTGCATCTGTGAAATGAATAACCTGTTTAAATACAAAAAAATGCACTTTGTCAAGAACATATGATGTCCTGTCAGAGAAGCCCTGAAAACAAATGAAGAAAAAACTCCTCTCTAATCCTTCTTATGAGCACAGTTGATCTACAGCAGTATATTATTTGGCACACCATTTGCACAATGTGAGGGAGCAAGGTTAAATGTTTTCCATTGAGATAAAGACTATGAATTGCTGGGAGGTTGTCATTGTGGAAAGAGTAGGTCAATATTTGGTGTGTCATTTATAGTGATTATAACTCAGACCTAAAAATTAATCAATGCTGTGGAACACACAGCTTCAACAGCGCTCACTTCATTAAAAAACAATTAGGACTGATACAGCCGCAACATACTGATTCAAAGCCAACGTGACCTTGTCCTGAGTCAATGAATTTCACTCAGATTCTGATTTTTTAAGTCTTAGGGCAAATACACATTTAATTTCTTTTAGTTATAGATATTTTTAAAATAAGCCAATGTGTAAGTGTTTCCTGAAACTTTTTTTTTTCACAAAAAAATGTTTTTGGGGGCTAATTAGTAAAAGTCTCAAAACCAATGACAACCTAATGCAACAAAGAGAGTGGGGGAAACACACAGAAGAAGAAGGCAATAAACCTGGGGTCCAAGAACTGACAAGATTGAATACATTCTGTACCCCTCTGCACACACAGAAACTCATGTGAACACAGAGAATCATATGTAGTATATGAAAGACAATAAAAGCCACCAAGGACTGGAAGAAGTGGTGCTGTAAGTGGGAAAGGAAGCAAATGATCAGCTAAACAAATACCTGCGTTATGTATTACCAGTAACGGCACCGAATACACTTGACTTAAAGTTTTCATCCTTTTTCTCTGTACGTTTACCATTCGTTTGCTCAGAGGATGATGCGTTTGCTGCTTCCTGAGCAGCTCTTCTTTTCTCCACCCTAGCATGCCGCTTCTTCTCTTCTTCCATTCAACATCTTTTTGCGTTAAAACTGATTTAAGTCAGTGTTAGTTTTGCAATTACTTAGTACGTTTTCCTTAATTTTTTACTTAAGCTTGCATTTAAGTCTTCAATCTGCCTTAAAATTGACTTAAGATATGAAGAGGTAGGTGAAGTGACGGCGAAGGTGGTAGGGATGAGAATGGCGCCCGTATGCATGCGCCGCACAGTGCCCTACTGGCTTCTGCCAAGAGTCGATTCTACAATAACATAAAATAAAAATAAAAAGAGGAATAACCTTGGAGGTCAATCATCACCCCAAAAGCGGATAGTAGAGGTCACTTAGTATATGAGTACCAAATTTCAGGTCAATCAGTCAAACGGTGTGCGAGCTACAGGTGATTTAAAATCCTGGACAGACAAACAAACAGCCACGGTAGCGTATTATATAAGAAGATTATTAGTGTTTTTTTATTTCACTCCCTCTGAGTAAACCCTGTACTGTGCCGTGAAAATATCAACTGCTACAGGAGTGGAGAGATGTTATCCCAAATCCATCCATCCATCCATCCATTTTCCAACCTGCTGAATCCGAACACAGGGTCACGGGGGTTTATGAAAGAGAATGAATATGTGCTGATAGGTCGCTGGTTTGAGTGGTACCATCTCTCTCTTGTGCTGGACTGCAACAGTTCAGGCGTCTCTCCCTTAACATCTGTTTCCTGCCTGTGATGGGCTAGGGCATTGTGGGTGCCTTCAGTAGATCAATGCACATTAGCATGCATTAGTAAGTGAAAGAGGAGCCATAAATGGATAGATAGATAGATAGATAGATAGATAGATAGATAGATAGATAGATAGATAGATAGATAGATAGATAGATAGATAGATAGATAGATAGACAGATAGATAGATAGTATGGTGGTCTGTCGAGGCCCTTACCTGATCGGGACACCTTTGGCATAGAAGGACCAGGGGAGAGGGCTGATTCCTGATACTGTCTCCCCCCATCCCCCTTGGCTTACAGCTGGGCCTTGTTTTGGAGCATGGAAGCTCAACCCTGCTTGGGCCCGTGGCCACCGCCAGGGGCGCCTGGACATTTACTGGGCCCTGGTGTGGTGGAAGTGCTGCTGGAACAAGGCTACTTGACACCCTGTGTCCTTCTGACAAACACCAGAGCAGTTTAGAGTCAATTATCTTAACACACATGACTTTGAAATGTAGGAGGAAAAGTCATGAAGACATAGAGAGATTGTGCATATGATTCACTTGTGTGCATACTGGATATACTGTAATATGATAAATAAGAAGTGAATAAACTAAGTATGGTTACCTGACACACACTGACTGTATAGTCATTTATCCTGGTTGGGTCTGTAAAATGCCACAGGCAGTGAATGGACACAATTCTTAACAATAACACCGGCAGCCTCTACCTCAGAAGCCGCGATTTGCGCTTGTACATGTCATTAAGCTGCTTCTCTAATAACAAGCGAATAACAAGGCCTAAGCCTGCAGAGTATAACATGCTCCTCTCTGTGCGGTAAAAGAAACAAACGAGTGGGCATAGACTTTGAAGCAGAAAAACAAACACTTTTATGAATTCCCCAATTGACACAATAAATGTGGAAGAGGCTACATTCTCATTTAAAAAGGATTCCCTTTAATGGCTGGAATCTACTTTGATTGCCTACTGTTTGGAGCCAAAAAGAAATAGTTAATTTCAGTCAGCATAAGGGAAGGCATTGCTAAAAACTGAGTAGACTGTAGGGATGGGGTGCTTGTCTGCTGGTTTTAATTATCTTTTGATTTGCAAAACAGGGGGCAGCACAAGCAAAATTTCTAATGGTAAGGCTGAGAAAGAACAACTGCTGGGTTCAGAGAAAATAAAATTTTAAGAAAAGTTTAGAAAACAGTTTGTGTATCCAGGAAAGAGCCATAAACAGGAAAGACCTGTAAACTGACCTGTGAAACAAGACAAAATATTAACACAGTTTGCACCAGGACAATGTGATGACATGGAGAAGGTTGAGAACTTGCTGCAGAAAGTTATTATTTTTGAGATATGTCCCCCATCATACATGAAAAAGCTGGGCGTCTTTAAACAGACAGTGGACTGGGCTTCTGTTTCTTCTTTTGAGTCAAGCAGCGGTTTTAAGAACCAATACTTATGGACTGATCTTCATTCATCTAACTATGTTGGTTATTTTTTTCTTTCCTCCCTGTCATGACATTCCATTTTTTTACAATTCTTATTTAGTGGTCATACACCTCAGGCCCCAACCTGGAGGATCAGAGGTTTGTAGTTGCAGTTTCCTTTCCTTAACTGGGCAGCCATAACTACAGTTGAAGGGTTCCAGTTATCTGGTTCTGACAATATAATCAGTAGCTTGGTCATCAGAGCATTAATTACTTAAAGCAAGGTGAAGATTACGTGATGCTATATATTATGTATCTCTGAACTAAATAAACACATTAGAATGTGGATGAATAAATGAATCATTAGATAAAAAATATTGGTTTAATGCTAGTTTACAGTCCATGTTGGTTTTCGCCAGGTAATCTAGTCTCTGCTTTAATAAATATTTGTAGGAAAACATGTGCAGTACTTGTTTGATTTGTAAATAAACCTCCTTGTACATGTGTTTGATATTTCAAATATCATTTTATTTTCATCTTACCTTTATATATTCTGAAAACACTTAAAATCACTTCTTTAATTTGCTGTATGCTTGAAGGCAATGACCCGGATGAAGGTTCAATTACACCCTTCTGGAGAAGCCTTCCTTTAGTTTTGGGGGTCAGTAGAGATCAGCGTAGTTTGCTGTAGCTCGAACAGCGGATCAGGACGCCGCCCTGTCATGAATAGCCTCCCCTTGTCGTGTTTTATTGTGTCTTGTAAGCTTACGCAACATGGACAGGGGCTGATGTTTGTAGTGACCAGCCAGTGGCAGTTCAGCTCGTCGGTTTAGATGTTAACCATTTTCCAGCTCTGACAGCTCATTCAGGTCATTAGCTTTTATATTGGCTTGGCTGAAAAAGGAAAAGATTCAGAGGGAGAGGCTCGCTGGAGCTGCCCACCTGACGCCAAAGACCTTAGTTAACAAGTCAGTCAGAGAGGCAGGGATCAGTGGCGAGAGACTGGCGACAAACGGAAAGAGACCCGCTAGGGGATCACGGGCAGGTTAGCAAAAAGAAAGAAAGAAAGAAAGAAAGAAAGAAAGAAAGAAAGAACAACAGTGTTTTCGACAATCAGCGAGAAATTGCGCTCTTGAAACCTTTGACATGTTTATTGGAGAGACATTAAAAGGAGAACAAACAATGCGTGCAGCTCAACAGGGGTCTTAAGAAAGCTCTTCGCATGAGTACTTAACGGCCAGGTAGGCTTCAGTTCCGCACGTTTAATTATGTTCGTTAAAAACGAGTTTACATAAGCAACAGCCGACAATCAACTTTGTAATGGCAGATTTATGTTTTCGTTGTAAACGTGTTACGTGCTCAAAGCGGCGGTAGGATGCTCCATGTACATTAAGTGGATTTCCACTCATTATGTCTGAACACTTGTTCAGCAGGCAGACACAGATGCCAATGTATGATGCCCGCTTTGGCTAACTTTACACAGCTCTAGATGACTGGGTTCAAATCACAGTGTGAACTCTGCGCGTGTTCTCCGTGTTTTTTTCCTCGGCGCGGTTCTCTGAATAACTTGGGACCATGCACTGAACTGACTGATAAGGGTGAGCTGAGGGGCACTGGCGGCCCGTACGGGGATGGTTCCCCTCCCGTGTCCTATTTTAATAAGTAGCTTTGAAAATCTTTAGGTGACCGCTCTTGTTTTCTTTTCTTTTACAAGTGTAATGGACGAATGAAGAAAACTATTGGAATGGCTGGCTTCATTTATGTGTATGTCTTTCGCAGACATCTGCACCCTAGCAGTAGCGCTGAGGTTTACTGTTGTAGTCGGATGTGGATGATGTGTAACTTACTCTGTTTAACTCTGGGATTAGATATTCGAATAAAGTCTTAATTTTTACACACTAATTTTGTAAAGGGTAGGTTCAAATGTATCTTCACGCTGTACAAAGGCAACCACGTTTTTTGGTTTGTTTTAATATTGCATTTTACATAATTAATATTCAATTTTAGTAAAGACATCACTAATAATCTACATTATTACTTAATGATGAAAAGAGTCCAGAATTATGTATTGTGTGTAATAATTCATAATTATTTATGCAATTATGAAGTATAACAAAAATACACAAAAATGTTATTTTAGTATTGCTTGATTAACTTATTTTAAAGATATGATAATTATTGCTTGTGCTAATGAAATTAAAGGTGGGCTCTGCTTATCCAGTTGCACATTCCAGGTTATTATTACAGTTATTAAGGTAATGTTTAACTCGTAACAAAATAGGTGAGGAAAACAGTTACATCTTATTAGAAACTTATTTTTATTTGATATATTCTCTGGTTATTAAGATTAAAGTTAGATTCATGAAAGTGTTAAGATTTCTATTCCAATTGACTTGTAAGAGAGCATTGGATGGCAAATGAACTAAAAATGATCAGTTTTCTGTATAACATGTTTGTATAAGTACATTTTTATCTTTATGCAGATAGGCAATAAAGGTTGCATTTTAATCACTTTTATATTTGTGTAGATTCGCCCTTTTGTTAATATTGTCTTTGCTCATAGAGTATTGACTGATTCCTGTTGCTTTTTCTTATGTCTGTTTAATTTGCTGCTAGCTGATGTCATGCCTTTTATTACCAGCTTCCTTATTCCATGAAACAAGCAGTGTCAGTGGGTATACAATAAAATGAAGAATGCAAAGAGTTTGATTATCTTGATGAATATGTGAGTTACAAAAAGTGATTACATTCGTAATGAAGCGTACACGTGTACTGTACATTTGTTAATGGTCAATGCAATACAGTTTTCACACAAATGTAAATTAGTAAAGCAACATTTAAAAAATGTATTTATTCTCTATCTTTTAAACAAGATTAGAATTAGTAGGGTTACATTATAAAACAAAAATAAAGTGCATAATTACAATATGCTCATTTGAATAATATATTAATTTAGACAATTCACCTATGTCTTTTTGAACCAGCTTTTTGAGTTATGGGGTGCAGAAGCCTATCCTGTCAATGAATGGAAGAAGGCAAATGGGATGGTGTGTGAATAATAAAACCAATATCTTTACGGTTTTTAATAAAGAAATATTTTCAGACTGCCTGTAAAAAGTGCGGTGGGCTGGCACTCTGCCCAGGATTTGTTTCCTGCCTTGTGCCCTGTGTTGGCTGGGATTGGCTCCAGTCGACCCCCGTGACCCTGTGGTTGGGATGTAGCAGGTTGGATAATGGATGGATGGATGCCTGTAAAGATGAATATATTAAATGGCCTAAACTAAAGCCTTGGGCAAGAGGATGTAGTTATGGTCATCTCACATGCTTATTCACTTGAAAGTACGAGGGACGTTGAGAATGTTTCTGCACTTTTTTTTAACTCTATTTATTAAGAATTTCAAAAATCACTTTTCTACATAGTCATCTTTGCTTGCGATGCAATTTTCCAAGCGTCGTACCAACTTTTTAATGCCCAATTACTACTCCTCCCACCTTTCCAACGAAAATATAAAAGTGCAGAAACGTTTTGAACGTCCTTTGTGATTAGTTTTCAGAAAGATAAGACTTAATAATAAAAATTATAATAATAATAATAATAACAATATATTTTAAAGCACCTTTCCCATATTCACAGTATTTTGCAGAAATTCAAAAAGAACAACAGGAAAAAAGCAGAAATAAACATCCAATGCACAACATTGGATACCAAAAACATGTCAGCATAAAACATAATAATAAATACAGTAAACACAAAGCTTTGAATTAGGATAAAAGACAATAAACCAGAATAAAATACAAAAGTAGAAATTCTACAGGAAAGCCCTGACCAAATAACATAACATTGTAGTACAAACACGATTATCCTGAGTACCTGGACAGAGAGGGGGAACTGAAAGAAGGGTCAGAATTTCAGGGTAAGTTAAATCCCTTCCTGAATAAATGAGCTTGAAGTTGTTTTTAGAAAGAATGAATCGAGTCAGCTGATCTGTTTAAATCTGAGGCGGTTGTCCCAAAGTCTGGGTGCTATACAGCTAAAGACTCTGTCACCCATAATGCACAGGTTAGTTTGGGCCACAAGGAGATGGCCAGATTCAGTGGACTTTAGTGGGCGAACAGGAGCATAATGATGGAAGAGCTTACTGAAAAAGTCTGATGCAAGGCTATTTAAAGCTTTATAAGTTAGTAACAGAATTTTATACTCATTCCTGTAAGACTCAGGTAAGCAGTGAAGGCAGAGCAGGATGTGCTCGCTGTTGTGGTTTTGTGTAAGGACTCTAGCAGCAGAGTTTTGAACCAACTGTGATAACAGATTAGAAGGCCACCTGCCAGTAGGGAGTTGCAGTAGTTGATGTCAGATGTAATAAAAGCATGGACAAGTTTCTTAGCATTGGCAAATTTTAAAGGCAGTTCATGTATTTTGTGTCTCCTCTTAAATTCCATGATTGATTCTTTAAATCTATTTGTTTGACTTTAGCAATCATTTATTGACACCTTAGATTTGCACACATGGCTCTTTAAAGGCCTCTCCTTATCCTGTCTACTCAGTTATAAATATAAATAAGTATCTCTATAATACAACATACCCAAAGGAGGGAGCTCATAAAAATTCACATAATCATATTTTATAGATTTTTGAAATTCTATTATTTCTGTGTAATTACAATATATACTACCATATAATCATGTGACCCGAGTAGTTTTTGTCAGCAAGTGCCAATGAATTCGATGAAGTGGGTTTGAAGCTAGAGAGATGGGTGTGATAGTGCAAACACACAGCAGTTCTTCTCACTAAATCATTGCAATAATAAAAGATGCATGCTGGAAGTGCCAGTTGACAGCCTGCATGGTGCTTATTCCCCTAGTAAAGGTACATAAAAGTGTCTTTCTGCAAAAGATCATAAAATACAAAGTTTTTTAATTTAGAATTTTGCAGTTTTAAGAAATTGTAATATCAATTAGAGTCTCATACAGATACTTTTTTGCAGTATATTGTATATGTTATTTTTCAGCTTCAACAGACGTAATTTCTGGTAGTGTGAAAAATGGACAGTTAAGATGAAGCTCTAAAGTTGTTTGATTTAACCATGGATGTACATTATGCATTAAAAATTAATAAAAAATAGTGGAGAAGGACAAACAAACTTGCATTGCCTTTACTTCACTATTAGCATGTAAACTTGCTAAACTAGAAGAATCCTAACCCAACTTTTTTGTTATATAATATTTGAAACTGGAAAAAATCACATTCTCACTTATTGGATCTGTTCAAAACTTTTAAAAAACCTGGCAGGATCTAATAAATAACATTTTAAAATAAAAAGTTATATTGAGGTAAAGGATTTTCTTCCCTCTTTTCTACTTTTAGAGTTTACCCTGGCTGTTGGCCTTCCTCTCTTTTTCATGAGTGGGAGGTTGAATTGAATTTTGTTTTGTTAAATTTGACTTGTTTGTATGGAATATTACTTGCTTTTAATAAATTCAACTAAAGAATATTCATCTTGATAGCATTTTTTTTTCTAAAATATGTTCCTTTCACAAACCTGTGACAGGTGGTTCCTTATCTCACATTAACCCCAGAGAGAGACATGATTGACGTGAACAGGAACAAGGACTGGTTGCCCCACCTTGGTGTCTTTCATGTTGTCCTATGCGTCTTGATGCTGACTGATGTCTCTGGCTTATGTCCAGGTATGTAGAATGATTGAATTCCCTTTGATCGTTGAATGTGGAACAGTGACAGAAGCAATTCTTGAGGTATGATTCTGAAGTGTGCGTACAGTTCATCTAAAGTTAGATCAAGGCCTTGAAATAAAATAATCAGTGCCTGTGGTGTCAAGTTTAAACTGTGGAACAAATATAATAAGTGTCCAGTCTGTATAAGACTAATTGCAGAATGCAAAGTTAGGAGGATATCCTGGATAAATTAAACAGTGTTCAGTCTATCAGCATGGCCTCCTCATCATCTACTGAAGATGGTGAAGACTTAAGTTGGGTATGAAGAGATGTGATGGCTATTGTTCAAAGAAGATTAGAGATGATATTACTGTCACAAAACTAATGAACTCCAACAGGCAGTGAGGTACAGAATGTACAAATGCTTTACATTGATATCTGGAAAAATCTCACAAGAATTAAAAGGATTAAAAGATATCAAAGCAATCATACAGGAGACCCATTAGAACCCTTATGCATAACTAGCATGTTTTTATTCTCTTCATCTCCTTTCCATTGTGAACAGTACTTAATACATTTACTGAACCTTTATGCTTTACTTACTGGCTAAAGGCTGCTAATGTTTTTTTTTTTTATTGATTATTTGTCTAAACAAGCTTGCGGTCTATCCTGAAAATACTGGGTGCAAAACAGAAAGAAACTCTGACCAAAACTATCTCATACAGGGTGTTGCAATATGCTTGTTTTTTTATGTATCCCTGCTTTTGAAACATCATTTTTATCTCTTTTAAGGTTTTTTTTTATTATAGAGAATTAATTTCATTCATTTTTCAGTTTCATTTTCTGTCTGTTGAAAATATTTCATGTTCTATCACGATACCATGAATGCTGCCATTTTGACACTAGTTTGTTTACAGTTGCCAAGTTGCAGGGATAACTGGAAGTGCATAATACATAATGTCACTGAAGATCAGCACTGCGTACTTCCTGGTTGTCCAAAATTGCGGGTCCAGAACAACAGTTCTTATTGTCTTTTTTAAGATGTAGTGTTCTTGGCTTTCGATTTTTGCTGTCCATTCTTGATTACAATTTTGTTAATTGTTTTGGTGCAAATGATCGCCAAATGATTAGAAGTCCTTTCAATCATGCTTCATCTTCTGATCCTTTCATTTAGTCAGAACTATTTCTTTCTACTTACATAAGAACAACGAAAGACCAACTTAGAACCATGATTAGCCTAACATGTGTTAGGCTACATGATGGAAAGTGGCCTGTGACAAGAGCAAAAATGAAAAAGAAATAGAAAATGAGCCATAAATCAGACACACACTCAATACCATGAATTCAGTCAAACCAAAGTATCCAAATAAGCTGATAACCAGAAATCAGATTCTACAAAGAAAGCCAAAATCAGGGCGGCACGGTGGCGCAGTGGTAGCGCTGCTGCCTCGCAGTTAGGAGACCCAGGTTCGCTTCCCAGGTCCTCCCTGCGTGGAGTTTGCATGTTCTCCCCATGTCTGCGTGGGTTTCCTCCGGGCGCTCCGGTTTCCTCCCACAATCCAAAGACATGCAGGTTAGGTGGACTGGCGATTCTAAATTGGCCCTAGTGTGTGCTTGGTGTGTTTGTGTGTGTCCTGCGGTGGGTTGGCACCCTGCCCAGGATTGGTTCCTGCCTTGTGCCCTGTGTTGGCTGGGATTGGCTCCAGCAGACCCCCGTGACCCTGTATTCGGATTCAGCGGGTTAGAAAATGGATGGATGGAAGCCAAAATCAAAACTTATTCAATCTCGAAAAAATAAGGTTTGAATCAAAGAGGTCTGTAGCAATCTCTCCACAATTTCTCTCAACAACAGCTATTAAACCATCAACCAGCTATAACATAACATAACGCTTCCTACCAATTGAGTGTCATGTCATGAGACTGGTAAACTAAAGCAGCGACAGCTGAGAAAACACAACTGTGTTGCTAATATTTACAAAATGAAATAAAAATTAAAATCAACCAAATCAAAGTAAATAAACCAATAAATAATTCCAAATATTTCTCAGACAAGTAAGAGGAGTCAGGTAAAAAAATTGTTAAAGCCAAAAAAAAAAAAATTAACTAAAAGTGTCATAAACAAAGAATATTTGCGTCTTTGTCCAATTGAAGATAATTCAAATATTTGTAGAAGACTGAAATGGACACTGACAAGCACATCAGTGTCAAGTAGGAATTTGTGGCCAGAATTCTGAAAGTTTTAGGCAGCAGCATTAACCCCTCTTAAATGAGTATTAGGGGGTCCAGTGGACTTGACTAGAGTGCCTAAGCTGGAGTGCCATACATGTTAGCTCTTACCATTTTCTCAGGAGTCTCAAGAATTCTGACCTTTTCAATTATCTCTGTTAAACCTTGAAATTAATTTCTCATGGTTTTTACTTTTACCTTTTTCTCCATAATGGCTTATTAATGCATCATAAAATCTTACAAAGTTAATTCACTTTTGGAGGCTAAATCCCCAAAACTGAGAAGAGCATTCATTCACTACATACCTCACACAATGTTCATTTTTTTCACTGTCCAAATATTCAAGCAGATTTCATCTTTCCTCCTCTATTTAAACACACAGCATTGCTGCAGCTTCAAGGTCTGGCATGACAATCTGAGCAGACAGGTGGATAGGTATGGATAGCTGAACCTGAACAATGTATGAATTGTGTGTCCCTGCAGCTAAGTAGACTCCATAGATAACTGATTTCATTTTTAAACACAGATCCATCATACTTAGGGTCCTATTAGTCATGATTTACAGTCGTCATGATATACAATTCCATATAGCCCAGCTCAGGACTCAACATGCAATATTTATTATAAGGGTGACCATTTGGCTGACCAAGTTTGCAATAATAATAATTTGCTTAAGATTTATATAGGAAGTAGGCTAACATTTTGTAATATTTGTAGTGTTGTGTAACCTTAAGTTACCTGGTTAAGACTGGGTAATGGAGAGTTGTTTTTGAGATCTGTGCATGGTTGATGCCTGGATAAGGTTCGGTTCCTTGCGACTCTGCTTTGATTTAAAGGGACTGGGAGATGGATGAATGGCTGGACAGGGGTATTCTTAATTTGCCTAGGATTAATAACTTTCATTTATTAAAGACTAGAGGGGAATTTGCTCACAAAATAGTCACTTTAATTAATGTACTAATTGCAGTTAAATGCAAAAAAATCTCTGAAATACCTGCTGTCTGAATTGCAGTCATGCAAACTGTCCATTGAAAACATTCCAGCAAAGAGTTGGCGCAGGGGTAAATGCAGATGCTTTTAAATAGTGAGCCTGTTTAAATGCATAATAATAGGGGTGCATTTTCAGCTAGCCATGTGCGGTCAGTCTGTGTTGAGGTCACTGCTATCTTTCAGTTCATTGCAGATTAAACCTTCAGTCCACTCCATTTGCATTCAGTAGGGAAACATTCCAACTGCAACATCATCCTCGGCTTCTTTAGCTCCTTAGATGGATAACAGAATGTTTCATTGAGCAACAGCAGCTTTTGAAATATTAATCAAATTAAAAATAAAAATGTACTATTAATTCTCTGAGATTTTTCAGGTAAAGAAGACAGACGTTTCAAGGTAAGGTAATTATATTAATCATAGTACTAGAAAGTGGTGGTATTTTGCATTTTGATTAGTCACATCATGTAAGTAAGGATTTAACTATACTCTGATCATGTGACAGTAATGACAATATAAACCTATATTTTCTTTAAAATATGAATCACTAATTTATTGGGCTGACATAATGGCACACTGTTTATCTCTGCTGTTTCACTGCACCAGGGACCCAGGACTGATCACTGTGCTGAATTTGCACATTTTCTGTGATTTGGTTGGGATTTTACTCTGGTGCTGCAGGGTTTCTTTTTATATATTATTGGTATTCGTGTTATGTTAATCAATATCACTAAACTGAGTCATTTTACTCTGATAAACAAATGACTCCCCCAACACAAGGTTTCTGCCTTACAGCCATTACTACCAAGATGGGTTTGGTGTCTTATAGCCATACATAGGAAAAGGTAGCTGCAGAATCATGATGAATGAATTCATTATTTTATTGGACAATGTTATCAAGGGGCTATGAGCTCCTGCAGAATAAAAATGATAAATTATTGCAACTCACCAAAAATCTTTTTCTAATCAATCTAAAAGGTAGAATTCATAATAGGAGACATCATTGCATTTGACTAACATGGGTTTTTCCTCTTCGGTGTGAATTACTAGTTATTTGACCTTTAGGAGGACAAATGTGATTTTTATATTTGTGAACAACTGTGGGGAGTGATGATATGTGATGGATTTGTGTTCCATCCAAGGCTGGGTACTGTCTTTTTTTCGCTCCTTCTTTCTTCCTATTCTTGCTGGGATACAATGAGTTTTACATCTTGGTATGCCTTTCAATTCAGTATTTCCCCATTAACTTTTTTGTGTTTGGATTATTTTCTAGATTTAATTCATTAAGGCTTGTTATTTTTGTTGTTCCTTTTTTATTTTCTTGACAGCTCAGTAAAGTGACTTGCTTTTAAGATCACTTTCAAAGGTACTAAATGAAATAAAGACTCTCTGTTGCTAACATTCTGTGATTATTAAAGGGTTTATCTGGATTTCAGTATGCTCTTGCAATATATGTGACAGAAAGATCTCTAATCAAAGATCTAATTATGTTGTAAACATTTCATTTATGTAATTTATGTCTGCATCTCCCTGTAACCTTTACTCAGAATAATGTAAATAACTAACTGGATTGATGTAGAAAGTTCACCAATTGAGGGATTTCATCCATCCATCTGTCCATCCATCTGTCCATCCATCTGTCCATCCATCTGTCCATCCATTCGTCCATTCATCCATCCATCCGCCCGTCCATCTTTTCATTTACTAGTACTGCAATTCTTGTCAGACGTATAAAGAATCGAGTTCATTTTATATATCTACCATGTCAAATGGCTGGATTATCTATTTTATTCCTATACTTTAAACTTTATGGTTCTTTCACGCATGTGAATCTTGGATGTCTTCAACTGAATCTGAATGTCCAGTTTTGTGTATTTGTCTCAAGGGCTATACACCTTATATGAAGAGAAAGCAGATCTCCCAGCAGGGCAGGTCAAGTTCTGGCCACTAAGCAAGAAGCTGCACGTCCCGTTTCTGCAAAACTTTTCATTGTGTGTGGATCTTTGGCACCGCACCAACACCAGCCGATGGATTGCATTCACCTACCAAAACCCTGATGCAAAAAACAACAGACAGAATGAGATTGGTCTGGCAGGGAAAGGAGGACAACTAATCATTTGGCTGTTTGGTGAAACATTAGAGGTGGCAAAAGATTTAGGGCTGAACATTTGGCACCGAGTCTGTATCAGATGGTCAAACCAGGATGGACAGTTGTGGGTGTTTGTGAATGGCACTGTTGTGCTTAACAAAACCCTGAACAAGGCAAACCTGGCACCAGAAGGCAGTTTGACACTTGGTGTCAATCACAGAATCATGAATGGCAACACTGAAGATATGACCAACAGAAATTTCGTGGGGTATCTTTACTATTTCCAGATGTGGAATAAGGAATGGACTTCAGTGTCAGGTACAGAATGTTATGAAGGCAGTATCATCAGATGGAATAGGGAGCATGGGCTCATTAATGGATCCTCTGAGCGAAAGCAACCTTCTCCTCGCTGCGGTAAGTTGGAAAGGCACTCATTAGATAGTTATGCCCTAATTAATATTTTATAGTGATACATATCATAATTCACTGTCAGATTGCCACCAAATGTAAACTGTCAGCTCCCATTATCAGTGTGAGGTGTTTATATGCTTTTAAAGTGGTTTATTTCTATATGGCATATTTTCTAGTTGCAAGTTCTGAGTGTTTTAAACATTTCACAATATTTATTTATTCGTTATCAGAACTTTGTTTTTTCATGAAAGGGGATTGCAGGTATTTAGTAATTTGAAATATTTAAAAATAAAACACCACACACTGTACACAACAACAAAAAAAACAAAACACTCAAAAATCTTTTTTTATTAATTGGGTTGCTAAATTATCAATAATACATTTATACTGTAGGTAGATCGTGATGTAGGGCTGATTCATCCAAGAAGCAATTATGGCGGTGTGGAGACAGGTACAGTATGTTCTTGGCAGAGGGGGAGCTGTGCTTCTTGTAGTTTTCCTGTTGGCCATCACTCTCCTTTACAGTGTCTAATGTACCCACATCAGCAGATCTTAGATCAACTAAATTTTGGTAATATCTTAGTAATTCATGAAAAAAAAAACTACCAAAAATATGGTTGCTCCATCTTGGTTTGTTCTCACGTTATTCCTTTTACAGACAGACAAGACAAACACATTAACACTTTTTTGAGTATTGTTGTAGGAGCACAGAGGCACCTTAAAAACTGGGGAATCATCAGTCTTCTTGTTCATTATGACGAAAGGAGAGCTTTGCATTCAGGGGTGTTTTGCTGGCCATTCTAGTCTTGTAGGGAACCCCAAGTGATATGTAAAAGGTTCACTGAAATGAACAGAATCTTGTGGCCCTCGTGCTTGTTTCTCTGTTTCCTGCTCTCTCTCCTGCTCTTCCATGCTGAATTGTACAAGTCCAATTTACTGTTAATCACTTTGGAAATGCACGATAATTGGTTGTCTTCTTTTAAATAATAAAAATGCAGAATAGACATAGAAATAGCCTTAAGAAACTTCGGATTCAGCGGATTGGAAAATGGATGGATGGATGGATGGACTTCTGTTTTTTTCTCCTACTCAAATATCTCCCTACAATAAAAGCCTTGTTGAACACTCATATAATTGCCTAAGTCAAATACCAAGCCCAATCTAAAACCAGGATTATGTCCTATTTTTCTTCAAACTATTAAAACCTATTAGGGATGTAGTAACCAGAGGATCTAATTTAAACACACTGCAAAGGCTTTGTTTATCCTTACATCTTAGATGATTCATAAATAAAATGGCCTGACCTTTGTACACTCATATTCTGTCATGTGCTGTGCATTGTGTATTGGTTACCACAACAACAGGTAAACGTTATGTAGCAAACAAGGCTAGCAGCACAAACACACAAAAATAATATAAATCCCAAAAACAAACTGCAATTAGGAAAGAAGAAATTAAAAAGAAGGTGAATCATAACACGTCCGAGAATAAGGATAAACAAAGTGTTTTGTGGTTGTGTGTGTTATGCTGTTTATATTCTCCATACTAGACCTCTGATTCATTTGACTTAGATTTTGTTCCCTAACATTTTGTTATTTAAGAAAAATAGGACAGACTACTGGTTTCAGATTATAATAACAACAAGAACATAGAATATAGCCCAAAATCACTCAAGGAATACCTCAATGGGCTTTAACAGGCTTTGGTTTTTGACAGCCCCCAAATCCTTGACTCTCTCAGAAGACAAGAAAAAAACTTGTAGAAAAAAATGGAAGGCCTTCCTGGTAGGTTGGTTGTGCATTGGGTGTCAAAAATGGGGGTAAATACAATACACAAAGCAGAATACAAGTAATCCTCTTTGCAGAGATAGATTGAATAATTGAATATGAGGCCACAAGCTTGGCACACCTATCCTTGGCCAGTTTCGCCCATTCCTCTTTGCAGCACCTCTCAAGCTCCATCAGGTTGGATGGGAAGCGTCGGTGCACAGCCATTTTATAATCTCTCCAGAAATGTTCAATCAGATTCAAGTCTGTGCTCTGACTGTGCCACTCAAGGACATTCACAGAGTTGTCCTGATGCCACTCCTTTGATATCTTGGCTGTGTACTTAGGGTCCTTGTCCTGCTGAAAGATGAACTGTCGCCCCAGTCTGAGGTCAAGGGTGCTCTGGAGCAGGTTTTCATGCAGGATGTCTCTGTACATTGCTGCAGTCATCTTTCCCTTTATCCTGACTAGTCTCCCAGTTCCTGACGCTGAAAAACATCCCCACAGCATGATGCTGCCACCACCATGGTTCACTGTAGGAATGGTATTGGTAATGAGCAGTGCCTGGTTTTCTCCAAATGTGACGCCTGGCATTCACACCAAAGAGTTCAATCTTTGTCTCATCAGACCAGAGAATTTTGTTTCTCATGGTCTGAAAGTCTTTCAGCTGCCTTTTACTAAGGAGTGGCTTCCGTCTGGCCACTCTGCCATACAGGCCTGATTGGTGGATTGCTGCAGAGATGGTTGTCCTTCTGGAAGGTTCTCCTCTCTCCACAGAGGACCTCTGGAGCTCTGACAGGGTGACCATCTGGTTCTTGGTCACCTCCCTGACCAAGGCCCTTCTCCCCCGATCGCTCAGTTTAGATGGCTGGCCAGCTCTAGGAAGAGTCCTGGTGGTTTCGAACTTCTTCCACTTACGGATGATGGAGGCCACTGTGCTCATTGGGACCTTCAAAGCAGCAGAAATTTTTCTGTAACCTTCCCCAGATTTGTGCCTCAAGACAGTCCTGTCTCGGAGGTCTACAGACAATTCCTTTGACTTCATGCTTGGTTTGTGCTCTGACATGAACTGTCAACTGTGGGACCTTCTATAGACAGGTGTGATCCTTTCCAAATCATGTCCAATCAACTGAATTTACCACAGGTGGACTCCAATTAAGCTGCAGAAACATCTCAAAGATGATCGGGCGAAACAGAATGCACCTGAGCTCAATTTTGAACTTCATGGCAAAGGCTGTGAAGTTTTTTTATTTTTAATAAATTTGCAAAAACCTCAAGTAAACTTTTTTCATGTTGTCATTATGGGGTGTTGTGTGTAGAATTCTGAGGAAAAAAATGAATTTCATCCATTTTGGAATAAGGCTGTAACATAACAAAATGTGGAAAAAGTGATGCGCTGTGAATACTTTCCGGATGCACTGTACATTCATTATGACAAATGTTTTTTGGCATTGATGCAGGACACAGTGAATGTCTCTAGAACAGTGACCATATTAACATAATTTGGAATTTTGCCTGCTTAATTAAAACGCTATAATATTTATAAAAACAAGGAAACAGGCAGATCTCTAGTCCTCAAATAGAGCTAATTTATAAAGAACAAACCAAACATTTCCATTCTGGCAACACATTCTTTAGTTTTCTTTGTGAAAACATACAGCCCCACCATGGGCACATTGCCAATGTAACTTTCATAAGTAGTGCTTTTCAGCCAAACATTGAAGTACGGAATTAAAATCAATGTTTATACATATGTGAGTGAGTTGTGAGTACTTGATGATCTCCTCATTTGTCAGCATGCATTTCTCTGTCATTGTCGTTGTTGCATTCTGTATCATGGAGCATGTCAGGTATGTTAATGAGCCATAACATTAGTGAGCTGCTTAATGGCTCTATATTTAGTTATATCTCTCATGGTTCTTCATCACTAAAGGGCCTCCTATGCCTCCTATGTTTGGCTTGAGTGTGTAACGCTCTGTTTTGCAAATATAATAATCATGTTTGGTGTGAGAACAGGATCACAGGTCGGGTAGCACAAGCTTTTGTCTGTCATTATAGAGCGTGCATTCTGTATTCTGTCCTTGACACTCAGCTGATGGCGCTGTTGTTGTTGTTGTTCTTCTTCCTCTGAGTGGGTCAGCAATACGCTTCACAATCAGCAAATGTTGTCACTATTGTTTTCTTTTCTGCCGTGTCATCCTCTCAAGCAGTTTGCTGTAAGACAGACGCTTCATCATTTATGCTTCATCAGTTAGCTTTTGATTAAGACCATGTTCGTGGTTCTAGCCCGAGTGGTTCGTGAGTAATCATGTGACAGATGAACACAACGCTTGGCATTTTTTATCTATAGACTGGAGATAGCTAATGAGTACAAGCAGTTCTATATGTTGAGAAGCCACCTCATGTCATACTTGTATTGTATCTTTCTTTCGTGATGTTTTTGTAATATTTTTAATTTTGTCCTGGTCTCTTTATTTATTTCACGGGATTACTAGCTTCTGATTGCTATTGTTATTTGGCTCCCTTTTATGCTTCCTTATTCTTTTAGTTTTGTTGGTCTCTTGACCATTTTTAATTGTTATTTTTTGGCTCCTGATGTTTTTGCTTTTGATCTTACTTCATTGTTCTGGTTTTACAGACCTGCTTTGTTTATATTCTGCCACAAGATACAACTAGGAGGATTTTTTGAGCAAGGGACCAGAAGAGTCAAAATATGATGCAAGGTTCAAAACCAGAAATTCAAAACTATAACCCATTGAGCTTATATTCACAATTCTAAACCAAAGCAGAAATATGAATCACTTAAATTCGTACACTGAGATACAATAAGAAACAATCGCTTGCCAAAGGCTTTGTGTTGTTCTTCTGCATAAACACCGATACCTGGTGTTGTGATTGAGACAATAATACATTATTTTATATTCTGAATAAATTCTGTTTCATGGTCATTTTGACATTTTAAAAGATTTTGCACATCAGGTAATCTCATTGTATGCTTAAGTTACTGCCTCTAGACCAGTGTTTCCCACCCTTGGTCCTGTGGCCCCCCTGTCGTTGCATTTTGGTAAAAAAAAAAAAATATAAACATATTAAAATGTACCAAGCAGTTATATGGGAATAAATGTATTTTTTTCTTTTTCACAATATTTTCATCTTGATTTTCATTCTGCTTTTTTAGGTGTTCTAATTGTTTATTTAATCCATTATTTACTAATTAGTGGGTCTGACTCTAAAGTAGTTGCAGCCTTTGATTATTCAGTGTTGTTTGCCAGCGTGTCTGATCTGCTTGTTTCAAGTTGTCATTATTAAGATACAATGAAGGGGTAAAACTGCACAGAGAAAGGGCAAAGTATGATAAAATCAACAAAAGAAAGTTAAGCATTTAAATGTATAGCAAAAGCAGAAATATTTCTAAATGTCTTATAAATATATAAATCATGCTGCTGTGCTTTTCTGAATGTCGAATAAAAGAAAAAAAAATACCAGCTAATTAAATGAGCTCAGTGTTATCAGGTGTTGTCACTGATTAGGAATCTGGTTGGAACAAAAATCTGCAGCCACAGGGGGTCCCCAGGACCGAGGTTGGGAAACACTGTTCTAGATATATACTAATAATTACTGTCATTATGTGTTTGTTGTACTATGTTTTCTGGATGGCAGCATTTTGGGTAGCTAAATTGTGAGTCTCGGTTGCTAGGCCATAGTGCTGGAAGTCACATTATGTTGACATCATTGGCATGATACTTTAAAAATTGCCTCTGCACGCTCATTGACATCTGAGATTAATGTTGGTTATTTTCACACTTATTTCGTGTCTTCTTTCTGATTTACAATTTTAAGTCTTATTGTAAGCATTTTGACTACTAGTTCTCCTAGTGTCTTGCTTATGGTGCTGGATTTTCTTGATCTCCTCATTTTGGCTTTATTTCATTTACAATTGTTGTTCATTTCCTGATCCCTTTTTCCACCTTATTTTTAAAGCAGTGAAGTCTGGGTTTATGAAAGCAGTAGGGGGCTTTTCCTATGCTGCCACCCAGCAGAACATCTAGATTTTTTTTCAGTGCCTTTTTCCTCTGTGGCAGAACATCAGGAAATGAACTGCACTGATCTTAAAACTGTTGAACAAGTGAGTTATGGGTCTTGATCCTCAAATCCACACCCTATAACAATGGGTCATCATGTTACAGCATAGAAACCACAAAATGGTGGCTTCTTCTAGCTGTTTTCACTGTTTTGTCGAACACAGCAATCGGCACTAATTCTGGCCAAGGGCATCCCTGGGGGTAACATTGACATTGACTTGCTGCATATCCTCTTTGATTCCATTGAGCCAGCATTTTTTTGGTCTTCTTCGTGGTCGCTTGCCCTGTGGGCTCAGGCATAGAGCTGTCTGGCCACCGAGCTATGTCACTTCAGATGATGTGGCCATACCATCAGTGCCAAACACAACACGGCTTCTCATCAATTGGTGCCACACACATGAATTTCCGGACATCTTCATTCATAACGTAGTTGAATCTGGTGAGGCTGAGTACCTACTGCAGTATTCACATCTCCATGATGTACAGTTTTTGCTCATTCTTGGTGGAGGATGGCTAACATTTGACCCCATACATGGCCACTGGGCAGATGACTGCTTTACAGACTTCCCCTCTAGATAATTTGGGATCTTGTGATCACAGAGCACACTAGTGTGGCACCAGGCTGCACTGACTTGAGCTCAGGTGTCCGGGAGGGTGTCACCATCTATACAGATGCGCAATCCCACGTAATTATATTCGGTGATCTTCTTGAGTTCTTGTCCGTTGACTCAGATGGTCCTGTTGGCCTGTGTGCCACACACTCCATGTAAAGCCACAAAATGGTGGCGACTGAAAGAAATGAAAATGATGTCAGTCAACTATCTTAAATTTACAAAACAAAAAATATGTGCAATATTTAAACTCCTTGAGTGTGAACACCCTGTAAAAGATGTCGACATTTTATTCTAAACTTCAAATCAACACAAAAAAATAACAACAATTGCAAATCCTAACAGGTTATTATTGGATTTCTTTTATTTAGTTTCCTTAGAATTTACAATTTAGTTTTGTTATTATTATTATTATTATTATTATTATTGTTGCATAATTATAGCATTGTTTTGGAATGTTCTTGCTTTGGAAAATCTGCCTTTTATTTTTCTTTATTTCATTTAATATAATAAATGAAATGGCCTTGATTAATTGAGCCAGTGGGATTTGGTAGTTCCTTTTTCCTTTTATGTCACTGAATGACAAGAACTGAGAAACGATTGGGGGAATAAATGAGTTAAAAAAAAGGGTCAAAATTAGAAAATGAAAAATATGAGCGTCAAAGGCAAAATGAGACACAAGAATCATCGTAATCAAAAATTCAGAGCAAAAGTCAAAACCAAGAAACGCCAGGACTGAGAAACATTTGGAAAGAATGATTCGGAAAAGGTTTTGAATCCGCAACTTGGATAAGGAAGTGAACTGCTCGATGACCTTAAATCCCATTGTGTCGTACATGACGGCCTCTAGCAATATGACTTGATGTTTTTTTGGAAGAAATAAGTGGATAGGACTGGTGAGCTTTGTTGGGCTGCTCTCGTCTAGAGTGCTCTAATGTTCTAATTTTCTAATGAGAAGCGGGCCCAACAACAGGAACCAAACCTTGCGATGATAATGAAAAATACAAAATAACACATAATGGTCCAAACAAACCTGATAACTCTTTAACAATTGACATTACCAGAAATTAGTGTCAATTTCATATTCAGGAACCTCAGAAACTCCTCAAACAAGTGTTTGATCTGAGAAATCCATGGTACAAAATCATAGAAAAAGAGACCACAACCCTAACATCTCCTTTTTGATGTTTTTTCAAGACCTCTGGTTATTTTGAAGTTTGTAGGGCTTAGGATTTCTTTGAAGGAATCAGGTGATTTTGAACAAAAGTTGACTGCATGCGCACATTTGGCTACTTCTGAATAGTCTGCTGCTTCAGTGTGTTTTGCACATCAGACCTACAACAGAATTCATGTTGCTTGTCGAGGAGTGAGGGGCCATCAAGAGACACAGCCTGTCTGACGTAGTCATTAATTGACTGAAAGCCTTGCCAATGCATATCTGCTGTTACTTGCCCTTATTTTATTTTCTAACTTCTTGTTATATTCTGCATTTGCCCTTTTCACTGCAAGATGAAATTCATAAATTACTGGCTTCGAATTTAGTATAATACTTTTGATAACAAGGATATTTTTTTATCTCCATTAATCATTTTGTTTCTTTGTAGAGCCAGTGCTTGTTGTTGCCAGACACAGATAAAGATGTACAAGGAATGCAGACAATCGCACAAAAATGTGTATAAGAACTTAGGTTATCAGTCAGCTCATTTAGGCACTGCAATCATCTTCAAACATACTCCATAAATGACATGAAATTGAGATAAGAGGGACATGTGTTGTAAATTACGCCTAAAAGTCTGACCCAATCTATTACAGAAAGTGGGAAGTGTTCCTTTAACACATCCGCTTTCTCAGAATATAAACAAAGCTAAAAGGTTGTTGGCTGCATTTACTTTCTATTTTTGTTTACTCTGACAAAAAATAAATGTAGTCAGAATGAAGTGATTTGTTAGTGAATTTATTGACATGTCCTAACTGCTATTCTACTAAAAAGTTTCGGACTTTATTTTAGACCTTTAAGGCTGAAAATGCATCAATGCTTCTTATGTCCTTAAAAATGATGTTCTTCTTCTTTCAGCTGCTCCCATTAGGGGTTGCCCTAGCGGATCATCCAAAATTATTGTCCGCATATTGATTTGGTAAAATTTTACACCGGATGCCCTTCCTGACGTAACCCTCCCCAATGCAATCAACTTTTGAGAAACAAGAATGAGGCATACTACATATACTTATGCTCAAACCTAAAGCAATACAGACAAAGCGTTCTGCTAAGAGTAACTATATATCTTCATTATGCTAACGTGTCTGAATGGGTGATCAGCACGGTGGCACAGCGGTTAGCACTACTGCTTCAAAAACTCCAGACTGCTGGGTTTGAATCTTGTGCTTAATTCAGTCTGTGTAGGGTTTGCTCATTCTCACTATAAAAACGTGCTGGGATAATTGGCCATTTAAAATGTGTCTTGTATGAGCCCATCCAGGGCTGATTCCTGATGTCCAGTTTGGAGGAAAGAAGGGTTGGAGACTGACCTGCCAGCTTTGCGTACTTAGAGGGAACAAAGCCTGGACAGTTTGCTAGTCCACCACATTTTGTAACTGTAATCTAAGTGATATGCCTAATGGTGTATTTCGTGAAAAGTGCATGATGACATTGCACCTGACTGTTGCTTTCCTGACTTTTTTTCACTAACATGATGAGTTAATCATTGAGATTTGATCAACCCTTTCATTTTCAGAAACCTCGTTCTCCAGTACAGGTTCACTGAACTTCAAAGCATATTCTTGCTAGAAGTAGAATCAAGGAAAGAACCATCCCTGGTCATAATGCCAGCCCACCAAAGAAGAGTTTCACACAAAGAGCAACATTTACGCATATAGAAGCAACTTAGTGCCTCATGAAGATAGTGCAATACCATACATAGAGTAACTGGGTCTGGAGCTCTGGAGCTTTGAGACAGCGTTACTACCAAGTGCATCAGTCTATTGCACTTGAAATAATACATAAGCACAGATGTAAGAGCAAATTTGAGGAGAACAGGCCCAACACATCAATCCCTATTCACCTAAACTTTTGCAAATTATCTTGCAATCAGGTTTTGAAGGTCTACAAAGTACTACTATCTTCTACCCTGCTTGGTAATTTATTGCTGAAAATCTCCAAGTTCTACAATTCTACAGGCTTTAACAACGAATATCATGGATTAGCTCATCAACTTGAGCAACTGAAATAGATTTTAAAATAGTAAGATGAAATACTTTATTGTCTTACTTGAAAAATTACTTTACCGATTTTGGGACGCATGAGATCAACAATTTAATTAGACTAGATTATCTCAGATAAACTTTATTATTCCCATGGAGAAATTCAGATGCATACAGCAGCAGAAATATAAAATACAAGGGTACAGACTCACAGAGCAAATAATACAGCCAATCAATCAATCAATCAATCAATAATTAAATAAAAAATATAAAATAAACTTTTAAACAAGTACATTGGGCACATTTAAAGGCATTTAACATTTAAATAAAGTAGGTCCGGCTGTTTGTCCCCATTAACAAAACATGAGACATACTGATGGAAATTTGTCATTGTTGCTTCCAAAGTTCCCCTGACTGAAGTGACTGCCATTTTAGTATAAGAATTATTCAGAGTTAATAATTTCTTATGCTGAATCCCTGTTTGCAAAGTGAAGAATATAAGCATTAATCAGGAGGCTGTAACTTATTTCCTTCGGCAGGTTACTTGCACAGATTTTGACAGCCAGCATTTCAATGTCTGGATTTCAAATTACTGTATAGTTTTAATTGTAATGTGCTCATTTTTGTGTCAGTCCTCCTCCTGTTTTTCCACACCATCTGATTATATTTTTAAGATTAATATGACAATGCCTTGATGTGGACAGTATGGAAATGTTAACCTTAAAGTGAGTAAAAAAATGAATAGGCTTGAGAGAGAGTGAGAGAGAAGTTTGAAAGTTGTAAGTTAAGGATGAAAATCATATTTTAATAACTTTGTGAAACTTTGTATGTAAGTACTAAAATCTGAGACAGGTCATTGATAGTAAGGATCAAAAATTTTAAATTATTATTACTGCAGAGTGTACAGAGTGTGTATAGGGTTCAGTTTATTTCCAGGTATTAAGTGACTGTGTGCTTATTGTGCAATAATAATGACAATTATTATGATAAATGATTGCTAAGTAAATATGTTTTTCTGTTGAATTTTTACAGAAGGTTCTTCACCTATTTCAGCTCAAACCACCAGCACCAGTCTAGAAGAATTTGTAACCAGTTCAGGTTTGTCTTGTTTTAGAAAATGCAATTTAAAGAAATCAAATGTATGCTTACTTCTCAAATCAATGTAAAATATATACAATATGTTTTAATGTGGATGACATGATGTGATGAGAACTTAGTACTGATCTCTCACAGTTTCAGGGTCCTGAGTTCAGGTCCCAGCCATGCACTTTCTCCCCATGTTGGCATTGTCTTAAAAATGTGAACGCTCTAATCAATAACTGAATGTCAGCATAAAGTAAAATTAATATTTAGTTACATTTTTATTAATCTATTGTTAAATCCACATATCCATTATGTTGGCATGAGACACAAAGCAAGAGCAACAACCCTGCATGGGTGGGCATCTTGCAGGGCACATTCAGTCACAACCACAACCACACTGACTCATACAAGTTTAATTTTGCCAGATAACCTAACTTGCACATCTTTCAAATGTGGGATAAAAAACAAAGGACCTGGAGAAATTCCACATGGACTTAAGGAGATTGTGCAGATCCTTAAAAACAGTGACCTCAGGCACTGTCAAGACAGCACTGGTAGCCATTGAATCACTTTGTTTTTTAATAGTTGTTAATGTAGCAAAAATGTTTTAAGGGTCCAAGTGCTTTTGACTGAGTAATTTTAATATTAGTAATAATTCTTGAAAAGTGAGACATTCAAATTTAATTTCTTGTATAGTTCTACGAAATTGCCCCTAAAATTTGTTGTGCAATTACCAAATATGAAACTCAATAAAAATAGTTTTTTTGGGTTTTCTAAAGTTGTTTTAGGGTAGAATGCAAGGTATATTGTTCCCTAAGAGTTATTTATCTACAAAAATTGCTGTGTCCTTCCTTGGCCAATCTCCAATGTCACAGACACCTCCAAGATCTTCCATGGCTCCCCCCATGTGGCACCATACTTTCATGTGCCTTGCGCATTGTTTTCTAAAACATTCGTACCTCCAGCTCCACCTCACACCCCTCACTTGGGATCTGAGGTAACACTGTCTTAGCACTCATGTGCCCTAATCCCTGAAACCAATTTAAACCAGGATTCTTCTGGAGACTCCCCAGCATCCAATGGATTTCAGCACAGGAGAAGCACCTCCAGAGTATTTTCAGGTAAATGTTCTGTAACCGCACCTCTCTTTCCATACTTGGCATCAACATAAATTCACTGTTCCTTTTGCATATCAAGAAAAAGGTTGCAGATAAGATAAAAATATATGTACTAATGGAGTAAATTTAGTTGGATGTGGAACCCATTTTGTTTCATAAATTTTTGTTGTTAAATGAAACCCCAAGTTTCACTGGGGATTTAATTTCATGCAAATCACTCCAATCTAAATTAATAAAAATAATTTATATATATCATCACTTATATATATTTCTCTTCTGGTTCGCCCTGCTTCCACTTCAAAACTGGTCCCGCCCACACGCACCTGACACAGCATTTCTCGATTCCTATTCGTCATCTTCCGTGTCATGCACTATACTGGCCTGCTGAGCGTAATACATCCAACATGTACTTGAGGTGCTGCCACAACGGTAAAGTAACTTTACCACCTTTGCGGAAGCCACCTGTGTCTTTACAACAGCTTCTTACACAGCAAACATCAGAAGCTAAAAATTATCGTGAACACATTAGAGAATACAACTCTTCTCTAGCGTTTGCTTTCATGGGTGCATAGATAACTCAACCTGCTGGCCACGGACCATACTGTTTTAAAATACACGGGCAAATTTATCACCAAATCTCTCCACTAAACGCTAACACTTCTACCTCTTCAGGATATGGACAGTTGTATGTTTTTGACACAGTGCAAGCTACTGCAGTACGCTTACAAAATAAACCAAACTCTGCATGCAGCGAAAATTTACTTCTCCAGCTAGATTCCATGCTCAGAACCATCAACCCCTTCGCTAAATCATACAAACACATGCATGAAATCGCTCAGTCCAAACCAACAGCATCTGGTTTTTAAAGAAACCCTAGGCAGGATTTACGATGATACAATGCCCTGACATTACAGTGATTTTCATCGGAGAAGATGGCGAAACGCCTGCCAAAAGGGACATTTGCATCTATCCCATACGCAACTCCTGTAAACAGATTTCCACCCTCAATATGAATTGCGATCCTATGATTTACCCACTTTTATTTCCATTCAGAGACATTGGCTGGCACAAAGATTTACAACATGTTCCCGATAAAAGAACCACCAAGTGAATAAGGCTTACTCAATGTCAATTTTATGCGTACAGATTAGCAATGAGGAATACATTTAGTATTTTGCACTCCAGCGGCAAACTATTCCAACAGTACGCCGTAGATGCGTATGTTAAAACAGAGGGTGCATGTCTCAACTATCTCAGATTAGATCATCAAGATCTGTGTGTGGAACAATACAAAGGACTGTCAGACGTACTGCAAGTAAACGCTGAAAATAACAACGTACATGCAGGCAAAATGATCACATTACCGTCCACATTTCCCGGAAGTCCAAGCAACAAAACTATGAGGATGCCATGGCCATAGTACGTAAATTCGGAAAGCCTGATTTATTTATCACTTTCACATGTAATCCTACTTGGCCGGAAATTCTACATGCATAATGCGTCTTTCAAGAAGTATTTATTTCTGCTTGATTTCTGAATTCTTTTCTCACCGTTTTCCGTTCCTATTCTTACACCGCCGTATGCTACGGCGGCGTCGGCTAGTATATATATATTGTATATAAATGTTTAAACATGGAAGTGTGTGTGTCTGTCCGGCCCGGAAATGAGACGTGGAGTCAGGGTATGGGCTTAAAGGATACATGAGTGAGGCGAGCACATCGGCAAAATGAAACCTCCGAAGAAAGACAATCTCGCTTAGCTGCTAATACACAAGCGATGCAAGCATGTTGGCAAAACAAAACCTCCAAGGAGAGAGATGACCAGAGTAGTTCCTTTCAATTACCTGACATCTCAACATTTCAATTTCTTTTCTGTCAATTTCAATAGCTTTTTGCAGCACAGGCTTACACAACTAGTATATATATAAGCAAGTGTTTTGTCTTGTAGGGTTCTATTTTGACCCTATTTTCCCCTTTATACTCTTTATTAAATATTATTCCAAATATTGTGTAGTCCTTAATAAAATATCTTAAATCCTTACACTTAACACTCTGTGGTCAGATACACTGCTTCAGTTCAGCACTTCCTCTGTGTCCCTTCTTTATCTTTAACCACAGGCAAGTAGACAAAGAGTGAAAGATCAGGCAGAAGGAAGAGCTACACTTTTAATTATAATACACTTATAGTAAATGTTATTACCTATAATACAATTTGTTTACAGGAGTTGTGTATGGGATAGATGCAAATGTCTCTTTCGGCAGGCGTTTCACCATCTTCTCCAATGAAAATCACTGCAATGTCGGGGCATTGTATCGTCATAAATCCTGCCTAGGGTTTTCCTTGAAAAGGATTCGTACAGATGCTGTTGGATTGGACTGAGCGATTTCATGCATGTGTTCGTATGATTTAGTGAAGGGGTTGATGGTTCTGAGCATGGAATCTAGCTGGAGATGTAAATTTTTGCTGCATGCAGAGTTTGCTTTATTTTGTAAGCGTACTGCAGTAGCTTGCGCTGTGTCAACAACATACAACTGTCCATATCCTGGAAAGGTAGAAGTGTTAGCGTATAGTGGAGAGATTGGGTAATACATTTGCCTGTGTATTTTAAAACAGTATGGTCCGTGGCCAGGAGGTTGAATTATCTATGCACCCACGGAAGCAAACGCTAGAGAAGAGTTGTATTCTCTAATGTGTTCATGATAATTTTTAGCTTCTGATGTTTGCCGTGTAAGAAGCTGTTGTAAAGACACAGGTGGCTTCCGCAAAGGTGGTAAAGCTACTTTACCGTTGTGGCAGCATCTTGAGTACTTGTTGGATGTATTATGCTCAGCAGGCCAGTATAGTGCATGACATGGAAGTGATGAATAGGAATTGAGAAATGCTGTGTTGGCTGCGTGTGGGTGGGACCGGTTTTGAAGTGGAAACAGGGCCAACCAGAAGAGAAATATATATAAGAGATAACATTTATTATAAGTATTGCCATACAAGCAAACAGAATGTAGTTTTATAAACCAAGGCCATACAACCGGAAAGTGCTAACTGTATATGTGTAATTTCAACATATAGTTGCTTTCGACTCTTCCTGGTCATCTCATCATGTGCACAGGCCCAGGCAGCCTGTTTTCATCTGGTCTGCTTTCGTCAGGATGCAACATGGCATAGAGAGCATGCCATTGCAAGTCTGTCTCTTTGCTGTCCCTGAGGAGCTCCTGACAAACACACACCTTCCTTGGCATTCACCGATAGAATAGCACAGGCACAGCCCCCCACCTCAAGTAATTTAGTTTCTTGTCAGCATCCTTCATACAAACAACCAAGAAAAGAAATGCAAGTCATTAAGTAGTAAGACTAGCCGTCTCTGTCACAGGTGGTGAGCAATTCAACAACAACAACAACAACATTTATTTATATAGCATATTTTCATACAAATAATGTAGCTCAAAGTGCTTTACATGAGGAAGAAAAGAGAAATAAAAGACAAAATAAGAATTAGAATAAGACAACACTAATTAACATAGAATAAGAGTAAGGTCCGATGGCCAGGGAGGACAGAAAAAACCCCAAAAAAACTCCAGACAGCTGGAGAGAAAAAATAAAATCTGCAGGGGTTCCAGGCTGTGGGACTGCCCAGCCGCCTCTGGGCATTCTACCTAACATAAATGAAACAGTCCTCTTTGTATTTTGGGTTCTCTTGGAAGGACTTGATGATGATGGTCATGTAGACTTCTGGCTTTTAATCCATCAATGTAGGAACATCACGATGCTTTAATTAGGTGGTGATGGCGCAGGTCGCCACCATAGAAAACTGCGAAAAGAAACAGAAGAGAGAGTAGGGGTTAGTACAAATTTTAGAGCCACCATGAATGGTTATTATAATGAATTGAATATACAGAGTATCTATATATATAATTCACTAAGGCAAGACAACCATGGAAAGCACGTCGGAAGGGGCGGGGATTCACTAAGCCGCCGACAAGTGAGACACCTATGGCGCACGCAGGAAGGAGCCACGCCCACCAACTCCAAGACCATTGGATACGACGACAACTCACAGAGCCACGCCCACCAACTCGGACGCGAAGACACAGAAAAACCGGCGTCATTTATATTCGTCTGTCGTAGAGGTCACATGCAGCTCCGACCCACGTTGACTGTTCATAGAGGCATGTTTCTCGCGGAGGTGAATCGCCATATGCGCCGTGTAAAACTGTTTGCGAGGGGTATCCCATAGGATCCTTAAAACATTCCTTTTCAATTGAGGTTAAAACACAATGAAGTGAGCAGTCTTTAAAAAATGAGTTTTCGGTTACGACGCACGACCGTGTGCACTATAGCAAACTGTTTTACATGCTACATACAGCAATTCGCATCCGCGACAAACATGCGTCTTCTTAGATACTCCTGCACTTTGTACACACCCCCATCCCACCGTGGTCGGGTGTCTTGGTGGATTATATATAGAAAGGCAGCCAAAACTGCACAGAGCAATGAAAAGTCTACGTGAGTCACAGGTGCATCTGGACTGTACAAAGAAGACAACGACTCGAGTGACGAGTTGGAGGTGGGCACATGAGCAGGCAGTGTATACTGAACGAGAAATCAGCAGACTAGCATGACGGAGGGAGCGGAGTGGATGTCCTTCTCCTCTCCTCCCGTTCCTCCCTGAGTGCCACACGGACGATTGTGTGTTGGTTCGTTCCGTGCATTGGTTAAAACCCAATGAAGGAAGCAGTCTTTAAAAACCAATAAGCCCTGTGCCTCTGTTTCATTACCGTCTCACCTGCTTCACCAATGCAGGCCCCGCAACAGGCGATCTGGCGGCGTAATTCCCATCACCCACCGGGCAGCCAACCGGGTAACCAAAGTCTTTGGGTTCAGGGGGGAGTATGGTTACAAAGCTGAAACTTAAAGGAATTGACAGAAGGGCACCACCAAGTGTGGAGCCTTTCGCTTCATTTGACTCAACACAGGAAACCTCACCCGTACACGGACAGGATTGACAGATTAATGGCTCTTTCTCGATTCTGTGGGTGGTGGTGCATGGCAGTTCTTAATTGGTGGTGCGATTTGGCTGGTTATTTCCGAAAACGAACGAGACTCTCGCCTGCTAAATAGTTACACGACCCAACAGCGGTCGGCGTCCAAATTCTTAGAGGGACAAGTGGCTTTCAGCCACGTGAGATTGAGCATTAACAGGTCTGTGACGCACTTGTATGTCCGGTACTGCACGCTTGCTACACAGAACTGATCAACGTGTGTCTACCCGGCGCGGGGAGGCATGGGTAAGCCGTTGAACCCCATTCGTGATGGAGACCGTGGCTTCCAATTGTTACCCACGAACGAGAAATTCCCAGTACGTGCGGGTCATACGCTCGCACTGATTACGTCCCTGCCCTTTGTAAAGCCCCTCATGGTCGGGTGATCTGGTGGATTATATATATAAAAAAAGCAGCCGGAACCGCAAAGAACAATAAAAAATCAACGTGGAAACCGACTGAGGCGGTGTTTGGAAAATTAACAGTCAACGTGACTCACAGGTGCGTGTGGACTGTACACAGACGAAAGCGACTCAGGTAGGGAGTTGGGGGCGGGCACATAAGCGGGCAGTGCGTACTGAACGAGCGCCGTTCAACCCCGTCCTTCGCTTTGAAGGCGCGACGGCGCTCCTCCGGTTTTCAGTCACGGACAATTGTATGTTGGTTCGTAGCGTGCATTGTTGCAATGTTACTTTTCTTGGTGGTTTATTAAATTACGGATTTTTCAAATGTTTATTTTTTCCTCTGTGCTTAAAAATCATTTAAAAAGCAGCCTGAAGGTTGGCTAGTCAGGATTAAATGAAGGTGAAGTTATCAAAAAGCCATGTTAAAGTAATTCAGTCATATCAGTCATAAAAAACAGCATTCCAAAAGCTTTGGAGGTAAAGAAAAAAATATGTTTGTCCATATACCTTGCTCTTTAAACATTATTGCAAGTTAAATAATAATTCTATAAATAAAAACACAAAATATTTATCAATTTATATGCAACATCTCACTACACCACAGAAAGTAAAAAGTTTAACAAAACTCAATGGTCAATTAAATAACAATCAATTAATCAATCAAAAATAAACAACTTCATTTTTAATCCATCTTCTAAGCCACTTATTCATGTTACTGTGTAATGTAACAAGGGGTCAGATAAAGAGATTTAAAAAAAATCCCACTCACCTAAACTTTTTTTGTGTAGAATATTTTACATATGATATTTAGAAAATCCATTGCATTGGTCAATTCAAAATCCCATGTGGGGAAATTTATTGTAGTTATTGCTAAGTACTTTTAATAAATATGTAGATTAAATGAGTTTGAGAATGTTATCTTAAATCATTTTCAAATTCTTATATGGATGTGTGTTTGTGTTTTATATTAAAGTAGAACAATGATGGTTTGAGTTTATTTCAAGGTATTAAGTGATTTTGTGCTTAGGGTGCAATAATAATAATAATGCCAGTTATTATGATAAATGACTGTTAACTAAATGTGCTTTTCTGTTGAATTTTACAGGAGGTTTTTCATATACTTCAGTTCAAAACATCAGTACCACTTTAGAAGAATTTGTAACCAGTTCAGGTTTGTTTTGTTTTAGAAAATATCGCTTAAGGAAATGAAAATGTACGCTTCCTTCTCAAATCAATGTAAAATATATATAATATGTTTCAATGTGGATGACATGATGGATGAGAACTTTGCATTGCTGTCTCACAGTTTCGGGGTCCTGGGTTCAGGTCCCAGCCATGCACTTTCTTCCCATGTCAGCATGTTCCTGGGAATGTAAAAGCTCTAATCAATAGCAGAATGTCAGTGTAAAGTAAAATTTGTATTTAGTTACATTTTTTGTCCATCTATTGTTAAATCTGCTTATCCATCATGTAGGCATTAGACACAAAGCAAGAGCCATCAACTCTGGATGGGTGGGCGTCTTGCAGGGCACATACAGGCACAACCACACCCTCTGACTCATACAAGTTAAATTTTGCCAGATAACCTAAAAACAAAGGACCTGGAGAAATTCCACATGGACTTAAGGAGATTGTGCAGATCCATACCATTCAGGTAGAACCTCACCCACTGACTCATACAAGTTAAATTTACAGTTTTCCAAATAATGTAACTTGCACATTTTTCAAATAAACAGTGACCTCAGGCACTGTCAAGACAGCACTGGTAGTCATTGAATCACTTTGTTTTTTATTAATAGTTGTTAATGTAGCAAAAAATCTTTAATGGCCTAGGTGCTTTTGACTAAGTAATTTTAATTTTAGTATTAATAAGAGAGACATTCAAGTTTAATTTCTTGTTTAATTTCTTGTATAATTCTACAATATTGCCCCTAAATTAGTTGTGCAATTACCAAATATGAAACTCAATAAAAATGTTTGGGTTTTTTTAAAGTTGTTTTAGGGTAGAAAGCAAGGTATAATATTCCCTAAGGGTTAATCCTCTACCATAACTGCTGTGTCCTTCCTTGGCCATTCTCCAATGCCACAGACACCTCCAAGATCTTCCATGGCTGCCCCCATGTGGCTCCACACGCTGTCATGTGTCTTGTGCATTGCTTTCTGAGAATTCTCAGAAAATACAGTCTCTGCTGTTCCTTCTTCAGAAGCTCCAGGTCAGGTCATCCTCCAGCTCAATGCCCAGAAACCTGAACACCGGGACCCTCTCCACACAGACCCCGCCAATGGTGAGTGGCTGGATGTCGTTTTTTTTTTCTAAAGTCAATAACAAGCTCCTTCATTTTTGTGGTGTTGAGGAGCAGGTTATTGACTGGGCACCATTTTGACAACCGCTCCACCTCGTCCCTGTATGCCAACTCACCCTCCTTGCCCGAGATGAGTCCAACCACCGTCGTGTCATCCGCAAACTTTATGATCTTGATAAAATATAAAAAATATATGTACAAATTGATAAAATTTAGCTGGTTGATTCTTGAATACATTTGGTGATTTTTTTGCCTATTCTATTTGAATTTGAGTATTTAAAACTATTTCATGCTTTTTCTGCAATCCCTAAAAATTTTACAGTGTTGACCCAGTCCTTCAAATACCTGCTGGATAAAGGAGAGTTTGCATCTGTTTAGTTACGCTGGCTCCTCAGCAGCAGTTGCACACTGGACCACGTTGATCGTCTTCAGAGATTGTAATCTTTTGCCTGAAGTCTGACGCCTAGGGGAACTCGCCTTTATTCTAAGAGATAATAAATTGTGCCTTTTTGACTTGCTAGTTAGTCAAAAGCATGTGTTTGTCTGTTCTACTAACAGTATGTTTCTGGATTTCAGGGAATAACATCTATAAAATTGAAATGACTGCTAAAGTGACCAACAGTGATGGTACAGCAATTAGTACATCTGATAGTGAAAATTTAATTAGGACATGGGTAAGAATATACCTCTTTTTTACTTTAGCCAACTGATGTTTTTAAATGCAGCTATTGAATGTTTTTCACTTGTCCTTTAATGTAATACATTGTCATTTTTTTGTTAGCTGAAAATAATTGCCGTCTGCTACATCGAGCTGTGCAACATTTCTGTCACTAACAGGTAGGGCTAATGTGCAATACATTGTTGTAAATGTTGTCTTTGATAAGATCTGCAGGTAAACTGATCAGAGACATGAAGTTTAGGATGACGTAAAGCATCTACACATTTTACTAAACGTAATATAGACGTGTATTCATGACTCCATTTATTAAACTCTGTCATCTAATCCCAAGCTCACAAGAAGTTTCTTTATCTCTATAAATGTGAATTAGTTAGATGAAAACAAATATTATTTTAAAATTAAAAAATAGTTTGGATTGTTAATAAAGGACATTGATTATTTTTAGTAAAACTAGGGGTAAATGTAAAAAAGTGAATTACATTAACGCCTCATCAAAATAATATTATGAATGACTTTATCCTCTACCTAACATTCTATAAACGTTGCTTTTTTGCATTTCTGTTGCAAATTGTTTGGGATATTTTGTCTTTTTTATTGGACAATTCTCTTTGTTCTTGATTTTTATTATATGCAGCTCTTTTTTGTTCATTTTCTTTTTTTTGGCATTCATCATCAGATCTTGCCACTCTTTTTCTTTTGTGATGTAAAATTTAAAATTCTTGAACAGATGATTTGCTCTCTGTGTTGCCATTAACCCTCAAATAGATGGATCCATGAATCATAAACCTCACAAGGGCTGATTCACAAGGGCTGATCTGTCTATTTGTGTAAACAAATCCAGGTCATTAAGATCTAAATGTCTAATAAAATGTAAAAAAGTTAATATTTTCACTACAAATTTAAATGAACACTATTAGGTCTTCCTTATCTATGTACCCTACTGTTGTGAACTGTCATCTGTCAGCCAGTATATTTAGTGTACTCTTAGATTTGTCTAATCTAATCCAATCTAATTATCACTGTTTTCAATCACAGTGTACTGAAATAGTAAATAATGCACATATTCATATGTCTAAGACTCATGAACTTCCTGGAAGGCCTAAACAACCAAAACTCTTGCCCAAAGCAAATTTTTAAATTCATATTAAATAAATGAACATGAACTCAAAGTTCAAAATTCAAAATAGAGGTGCAAAATGAAAAAATGAATAACAATGAGTAAATGAAGAAATATAGTGACTGAATGAATATAATTTTGTAATCAAAAGATTGATTATCTTGCCAAAATTTGCTGTTTGAAAAATATTAGAAATTCTAATCTAAGAATAAAAAAATAGCATAGTTAAAAGACCACAGACTTTGGGGTGGGGCTGAATATAGCTTTTTTTGTTTTTATCTTTATTTTATCTCTGTTTTCTCTGGATTGATCCATCAATCAGTCATTAGTCATTATCTGCGAGTGACAGCCTTTCCAGCAGCTCTGTGTATGACTTTATTTTTCAACCTTTTTCTCTATTTTACTGATCACTCCTGTCACTCCCATCACTTTCTTTTATGTGGACCCGTTCCCTGGACACTTTTTACTACTTTTTATCAGTATGCTGCTGCTGGAGTATGAGAATTTCCCCTTGGGATTAATAAAGTATCTATCTATCTATCTATCTATCTATCTATCTATCTATCTATCTATCTATCTATCTATCTATCTATCTATCTATCTATCTATCTATCTATCTATCTATCTATCCAACCCACTACATCCTGGGGGTCTACTGGAGCCAATCCCAGCCAACACAGGGCGCAAGGCAGGAACAAACCCCGGTCAGTGTGCCAGCCCACACACACCCACACATCAAGCACACATTAGGTACAATTTAGAATTGCCAATGCACCTAACCTGCATGTCTTTGGACTGTGGGAGGAAACCCACACAGAAACGAGAAGAACATGCAAACTCCACGCAGGGAGGACCCGAGAAGCGAACCCAGGTCTCCTAACTGCGAGGCAGCAGCACTACAACTGTGCCACTGTGCCACCCTCTCTGGATTGATTCTCAAGTAAATTGATTTTCAGTGGAACCTTGGTTCACGAATGTCTCGGAGCACGTACAAATCGGTTTACGACCAAAAAGCTCGTCAAACTTTTGCATCTGTTCACGACCACAGACTCGGTATACGAACAAGCCAGTTTCCCTTTCAGTTTGTGCATGCCCATGATTTCCACAAGTTTTCAGTCTCTCCCTGTGTATTCCGTGTGCAGTGAGAGAGAGAGAAACACACACACAGAGGCGCGAGAGAGACACACGCACACACAGGCACGAGTGTGCGACAGAGACACACACGCGCGCACGAGAGAGAGACAAACAAACACACATGCGCGCACGAGAGAGAGACGGCTAGACGCATAAGGCTTGATTTTAAAGAGACAGATCTGAGCATTGTCTTAACCGCATTGTATTTAATGAAGACTTTTTTCTATTGGATTTTAACCTCCACTTCACTTCTGTTTACAGTGATCGGTTCTTAGCGTGCATTGTTGCAGTGTTACTTTTCTTGGTGGTTTATTAAATTACGGATTTTTGAAATGTTCATTTTTTTCCCTGTGCTTAAAACTCATTAAAATAAAGTGTTTTTAACGAGCAGTTTATAGCGCTACCGCACAAACTCTTGTAGTGTCAGTTTTCTCTGTTGTTCAAGGTTTTCTCAGTGTTGTTCAATGTTTTTACATTTAGTTTACTATTACACTGTACATTCTATGGTATAATTAAGTATATTTGTGCTTAAAAAAAATTTCATTTTGGAATGAATTATGGTCGTGAACCGAGGTTCCACTGTATCTGTTTTTTATTATTAATTTGAGAAGGATGCTAATTTTATGGTTTTCAAAAGTAGCAAATAAAAGAGTAAAAATTACAAAAAAGGGCAAGCATAAAGGGGAACCAAAGAACACAATAGTCCAAAGAAAACTAATGCCACAATAAAGTGGTTGTGGAAGTAGGTATCTTAAATAGCTGTCAAGTTACTGTCGCACCTAGGATGTGTAAATTAATTAGAAAACACACTGCTGAAGAGCAGATGATGAGCAGAAGAAAGAGCAAGGTACAGGAAGAACTAAAAAAGTAAAATATAAATGAAACAAAGGAAAGACTATCAGAAAAATGACAAACACAAAGGATGATATCATACATGCATCATACAGCAATATCCTAACACTAAATAGATAGAGGAACCCTAGAATTCCTCTTTAGATGCCTTGTACTACTGTATTTCACCGCACATCTTCAGAATGGAAGGCAGTGTGATAACAAAGAAACATGTGGATTATTAGTCAGGTGCATGAATTAAATCCAACAATATGAAAAGACAAAGAGCAGAATTGCAAATACCTAATTAGGAACAGCATATGGCCTCTAAAAATAAAAAAAAAGAAAAATAATGTGAGATATGAAAAAAATTATAATGCAATTAACACAGTAATGCATGTTTTATATTTATACCAAATTTTATTTTCATTATACTTTTCTTTTGGTTCAGTTAAAATTTAAAGATATGAAAGACTAAGAGAAAATACCAGAGATTTTGTCTTTTGATGTTTAACTATTAAAAAATGCTTACATTTAATGTGTGTTTTGAGAATTTTATGTCCTTATACCATATGTTTATTCAAATAAGTTTGAGGCTCCTAGTCTGATTGCTCCTTACTCTCAGAGCTGTATCGTGACTCTGAGGAACAGAGTGGTGTTAGGAAATTGGTCATCCTTCAACTGTTCTGCAGGAAATGTCTCATCTTAATGATTTAAAACCAATCATGAGGAGACAGTGCTTAGCCAGGTATGGCAGTCAGTAATTAAACAAGTCATCTGTTTTGTTTTTTTCCTAGGGTAGCACTTAAGGTGTTCTCTGAGATGTATAAAATGTGATCTCCAATCCACATGTTCTTTTATTGTGTTTATTTGTAGGAATTTACTGAAAAACTGTGTGATACAGATGGCATAAATATATTTATCACTCGTCTGTGGAAAATAAATTTCACTAAACTTTCTCACAGAATTTCTGTTTGATTATGTTGTTTGCTTCTCTCATCCATGCAGGCCTTTGACTTTATCATCACAAGCAAACAGCAGAGAAGGCACAGTGAGTATTGATTCCCAGATGTAGCTTAGCAAACCTGTAGCATGCAAACATTTGTTCTGAGGATTTCAATTGTGAGCTGAATGTTAATAACAACTGGAAAGTTAACTAATGAATGATCTTAACATGGTGTTCTACAACATATCCTGAAACCATACTGAAGCTAACCAGTCATTGTGCTGAACATATGTCTAGACAGCTAGCTTACAGACAGTTGTCTTGATCAGACTTTATATAAAAAGGAGAAACTAACTGTGCCAAGTCTATGGGAGAGTAGAGCCTGGTCTGAAGGTTCTGCCCATAAGTTTCTCTTTATTTAAGACCAAACTCTCAATTCTGTCATTCTAATTAATGTCCATCCATTATCCAACCCGCTATGTCCTAATTACAGGGTCATGGGGGTCTGCAGTCAGGCAGGGTCGTGGCCGGATCAGTGATCAAGTAATCCTGTTATCTGCATTTACAATGTTCCTTGCATCATCCATTGAGCTCTTTTCTGTTTGCTTTGGTGGAGAGACGCAGCATAGCTTTGAGCCTGCTGTTGCCCCGGCAACAGATAAACAGTCTTTCATAGATTTTGAGATCAGACTTCGGGACGCTCTTCAATATGCTGTCTAGTTGGGTGAAGTCCCAAGAGAGTTTACAAACCTTACATTGTCTTGAATGAGTGCCGCATTAAAAGGAATGTTTCTTGAATGAGCATCACTGAATCACATAAAAACTGCTTTTTCGACATCTTCAAATGCAGCAGTTCACATATGTTTGCAAACCGAGATTTTTCTTCTTTTTTTGCTTGGTCTTTCAAGAAAGTTGACAGTGTCAATGGCGAAATTCCGAATTCACTGGCAATGTCTTTTTTCTTTTTGCTGCAATTGAGAGCTGCAAAAATGTGTTTTTTTGTAATATGAACTGTTATCTTTTTTTTTGTGTCTGCTGTTTCTATAGGAGGGTGACAATCAGTTAAATTCCAATGGATGTTTTTCAAATGTTGACTAGCAATAAGCAAACTGAAAACTGCAGGAAACAAAAAAGGCAAAAAAAAAAAAAAACTACGAGGAAAGTTCAAAGAAAGAGAAAAAAATTACAATGTTTCTGTTTGGGGGATTGTTGTGCACAACTGAGCTGCGGCCACAGAACTAACTGCTCTGTGGATGATTCATTCAGGCATTTCAAGGTCTTCTTCTGAATGTACTTCGTAGTAACGAGATTTCTATAGACTTGCATTATATGGGAAACTGTCGAGACCATAAAAATACTTCGTTGTAATGGAAATTTCGTTGTAAAGATATTCGTTGTAAAGAAGTTTACCTATATATATGTATACCTGCCTCCTCATCATAGCACAAGAATCAGGCTGCCTAATGTGCACTATTTCTTCCCTGAAGAGCAAGCTGGGAATGAAGCAGGATCTTGATTTTGTTTCTTTGTGGGTGAGACTTCTTCAAAGAGTGAATCAAAAAAGAATCTGTAACAGATTATAAGACTGAGTTCTTACACATATTTATCATCATATGTACAGAGAGAGTACAGTGAAATTCTTACTTGCATATCTGTAACAGACCTCAGTCACAGACAGAAAGTATACTGTAAGAGGTGGAAGGGAGAAGGTGCCCCAACTCATTGCAAATGTCTCCAGTTGTGGAGATGCCTGACTGAGACCATGGGGAGGAGGAAATGGTGTAGCTTCCAATATTCAGGAAGAATTGTGAAATACAGGAGTGTGGAAATGCCATCATCGCTTTGGGTCCATCAATTTTTCAACTGGGCTTAATGCCCGATAGGCTCAAGCTATAATGGATAGATGGATTCTTTTTCTAGAGAGATAAAGGAGATTGGCAATAGGGAAGATTTTATTTCTATGGGGTCCCAGCATTGCTTAATTTGTTTAGTTGCAGCAAATTCTTATAGAATATAAAGTTGCTGATGTGTATTAAATGCACATTTGCATACTGCATAGTTCCCCCGAAAAGTAAGGTGGATTATTTAAATCATTTAAAATTAAAAATAATTATTTTACACATTTTTACAGTCTTAAAACATAAAAATTAGATTAACAGCAAAATATAAAAGCAACTTCAGCTAGTTTTGGCAATGCTTTTTTTCATGATTCCTTAATACACTCATTTTCCATTTTATCCAATAGGCCACTAAAAGAATGAAGATTCTACATCGGGAATCTCTTATACAATACAGGTAGGGAGAAAATACTATTATATAATTGAGTGTTAAATGTAATAAACTAAGCAGCAGGCCAATGTGACCTGGGGACACTGAAGAGGCAGCAATTAATCCAGAGGATGTTATCCAAATGTTTGTCCTGATAATTTCATATTACTCTGTTTTTTATTATACAAATCATATAAATCCTTATGAGAGTAAATGTGATTTATTGTTTCAATGAAGAATTAAAAACAGAAATTGTATTGAATGAAATATAATTGTAACTTCTATGAGCTGGTGGAAATTTTTTTGCCAGTGTCATTCTTAGGAGGGCAAATAAGGGGACTGAGGTCAGATAAAGTCTGCCTTGTCTAGGCCAACTGGCAAGCCAATCCATTCCAGTTCTTACATCATTTCATTCCAAAGTTTTTAAAATCAATCAAGTTTTCCTTTTCCATTTATATGAAGAAGGACTTTCTGGTATATGTCTTAAATGTGCTTCCCACTAATTTTCTCCATTGTCGTTTAGTATGTGCTTTGTTATTAAATCTACAGAATTCTGCTGGATCATCTCTGTTGACACCTCAGACAATTTTAAAGATCTGGATTTGACCTCCATGTATTAAAAGAGATTTACTTCCCTTAAACTGTCAGAGTAGGACGTGTTCTTCAGTCTGGGTGTGTTTTTTTGCATAACGTCAGATGCTGCTATGTCTTTTCTGTGGTGTGGTGTTCATTATTGCTCACAGCAATCCAGACATCATTCCACTAATGCATTAAACAACCTGAGCATAGCATCCTAGGATGTATACCCAATAGTTTTTACAATTTAAATTAGCATTTTATTCTAATTTTTAATTGCTCTTGCACATTGCCTAGATCAGGGGTCTCCAACACGTCGCTCGCAACCCCTTTCCCAGTAGCTCGCCAAAGGGTTAATGAATCCTACATAAATTTGAAAACTTGATTAGTCAAATTAGAGGTGGGCGATCTTTCCAAAAAATCATATCACGATCCTTTTAACACAAAATCACGATCCACAATCTGAATTGTAATCTATCTTTTCAATGTGGCATACACTTAAGAGAATATCCGGACTCAAACTCATCAAAACCTAAGTAACACTTTATTTTAAATATCAAACAAAGTTGAATTCAATTGTTCTCTCGTTCGCTAGCTAAGCAGAGTTAAAGAACACGCCCCGAAGCTGGCGAGTGAGTGAGGAAGGCTCCTCTCCTCGGTCCGCAGTGTGTCTCTGGGATTCGCGCAAGTACATCAGTACCACAAGCAAACTCTGATTCTTAGCGCAATGAGAGAAGTCACAAAATCAATCATAATGTTCAAGAAAATTATAGAAAAAGAATCTAATCTAATCCTTTAAGTAGTTCCCTTGTTCACTACCTAAGTGGGGGTATAGTACACACCCCAAGGCTGACGTGTGAGTGAGGAGGGCCCCGCGCCACTCCCCTCTGCTTGCTGCGTTTCACTCGGATTCACACAAATAAATTGGCACTGCAAATGAACTATGATACATAGCGAAATGAGAGAAGTTGTAAAATCAGCCGGAATGTTCAAGCAAATTATAGAAAAAAACCCAATCTAAATCCGTTAAGTAGTTCTCTCGTGAAAAGTGGACAGAGAGACATTGGATTTTATATATTATATATTAGTAAACCTTCAAAATAATGTGCAGTTAAAGTCTCAACAGCATTCTCGGCATTTCTGGAGTTTAGTAGAGCCAGATAACTATAAGAATCTTCACCAAGCAGCTCTGAAAATGTCTGCTTTGTTTGGGTCTCCATACCTCTGTCAGTCTGCCTCTTCTGAAATGAATGTCATGAAATCAAAGTTCAGAACAAGACTGACAGATGAACATTTAAGTGACTCCATAAGAGTGAACCTAAGTGGCTCCACTCCACCATACACCTGCCTCTCTTGTTGGCTCCATGCAGTGCCAGTCGTGTGACTAACTAAAAAACACATCACACGTGCAACTGGACATGTGAATACTCTTGTGAAGTGAGACAGTGACAAAATGACAAACGAATAAGGAATATCTGTGTATTTGGAATTGCATTTGTTTTGTTTTAATTCAATAGTGTGAGATACACTAGAAAATGCATACAGACATACAAAATGCACTTGCAGGTGAACTAAATATTTTTTCTGATGTTTTAATGCAAAATGTGAGTTGTGGACACCAACATTTTGTAAATGTTCAGGCAAAACAAGCTTATTCAGTTTGTTAGGGTTGAAATAAGCAATAAGAATAAACGTTAGGAAACATGAGTAGCTCTCTGCCATTTTCATTTTGCAAAAGTAGTTCTCAGGAGGAAAAAAGGTTGGAGACCCCTGGCCTAGATGATGAGAATATTGTATCAATGGAATGGCCCCAAGTCATTGTCAGAGTTTCCTTCATAGTAAGACATTGTCACTTATTGTGCAGTTATAATTCATATGTTAATGTGTAGCACTTTACAGTTGTCTGTTTTAAACTTTATTTTGTAAGTCTTCATAATATTTGAAGATTTCCCAGGTCTTTCTGAATTGTTTTGTTTTTGCTGCCTCTTCACTGTTTGCAATCACATTTATTTTAGTGTAATTGATCATTTTTATAAGCATTTTTTAAATCTTGAAGGATAGAAAACTATATAGTCCTAACTTAGATCTTTAGGGGTCTTCACTGATATCCTCACCACCATGTACAGTGCTTTAAGATGCCCATTTGGCCAATGACTTTCAGCTTCAGAGTTAATGTTCAATATTTATTACTCCAGTTAACTGTTCAAAGACTGGATTTTCTGTAGTAAGCACACATCAATGCCATATTACTTTGAATTGGCTTCATAGTACAAAAATTCAATAAGCTACCTTTTTGCTTTCCTCACAGATACAACTGCATCGTCTTTGTGCAAGTGACATCACAACATGTTGAAAGTACACTTCAAGACCAAAAGAATGCACTTGAAAACTGTATGTATTCTTCAGGTTCTCTCAGTGTGATTGCAGAGCAAGGAAGCATCAAAATTCATAGTAAGAGTTCTTAATACTATTGATATAACACTATCTTTGTCTCTTTAAATTTGAGGCCACTAAAGCCTTTTTCTATAATTCTATAATCAAATCTGTTTTCATCTCTAGGATTTCATCTTTGATTTTGAGCTCTAAAAAATAAGAGCACCAGTCTTTTTTGCTATTTTATCAGCGTCTTCCTTCCTCCAACCTGTTAGATTAATGCCATTTCACTTTATTTTCACTAGAGTTTGCTAAAATGATCTAAAAAAACTTTATGGACATAGGTGATCCCAGAGTTGCTTATTCAACAGATGTCCAGTCTTGCCTACAGCAGAAGTCACACTGCTAATTTCAAACAAAATTCTTTTAGGAAGACTGACATACATTGTGAGAACAAAAGTTCTAGAAGAGAGAGAGGTGAACACTGATGATGGTAAACAAGAAATTGAATGAAATAGCAGTTACAACTGTAAAATGAGCAAGTCTACCCAGGTATAAAAAGGAGGCTATTCCAGTGATGGACTTAGATTTACTAGCATACTATTATCAGATCGCCTGGCCTAACATGAAAGTACCAAATAACTTCTTGCAAATTTTTTTTTTCTTTTACATTATGAAACAATAATGCAAAAAGTCTGAACCTAAAGAATTATATACACATCCAGAACCATATTTATATACTGCCTTTAAAAATTTTGACAAATAAAGTTTTATTCAATGGTTATTATCCAAAACGCCTTGCCATACGTCAGTAGGTCATTTCCTTGATTTGTACATACCGGCATAGGGTAGTGGGAGGAAGGCGAGTTTATGATACTCCTGGAGTAATACTAAAGAAAAGTTGTGAAGGTAAAAATTACGCTGTCTCTTTTTTTCATGTTAAGTTTTTGTAAGACGATCGAATCAATGTCATATCATATACGTGCAAAATAATAGCTTACAGTGCTTATGGCCCTAATACAGTGACAAAATTCTACAAAAGAGAAGTGCAATGATTATCCCTAACCATTACTCCTGTTTGCAGTGTCTTTGCTAATTTATGCAAAGGTCGCAACATAACCACCCAAGTAATGCGTGGTGTCAGTTTTTAACCAAGATAGCAGCTACTCAGATCTTTTGGTAGTGTACCAGGAGCAAAGGTATAGGTAGAGCAATGTTTTCTAACCTTTTTTCTAGGGGGCCACACTTTTTGTAATAACCCAAAAAATCCCTGCTCTTGTTCAGAAAGTGGATACCACTTGGTTGTTTCACAACAATTAAGATTAGGTATATAAGTAGGTTTCACATTTCTGTTATCATTTTAGCTCTAAAATAATGACTTAACATCAGGGACCTATTTTATTGACCTTAAGGTTAGAGTTTGGGTGAGCGGAAGGCTGTCTCAAGTGGCGTCTGCTTTTTGAACAAGACCCAAAATCCCAATTCACACCACGATTCTACCAACCACAAATGCATTAAATCTATACACTTGCTAAACTGTCTGAAGGGGTGAGACTATCAGAGACAATGGCAAAAAAAAGTAGCATGGATGTTGGCATTCTCAGCCACAGCACTTAGCACTTTGGATACATTTTCCCGGCTGCTTTGCCCCTTTGCCTGCTCATACAGGTGCCCTATACGGCATACCTGGGTAGCTTTAATTGTGCATCATTTGAAAAACACTTGTTTAAAGTATAATTATAAAGTTTTTGATGGGTTGAACAATTGAGGATGACATCTGTGGAACTTTAACACAAATTTTAATGTATCCATCCATCCTTCCATTATCCATCCATCCATCCGTTATCCAACCCACTATATACTAACTACAGGGTCACAGGGGTCTGCTGGAGCCAATCCCAGCCAACACAGGGCGCAAGGCAGGAAACAAACCCCGGGCAGGGCGCCAGCCCACCACAGTTTTAATGTAAGAGATGCTTAATTCATTTAAGTCAGTCTTTAGCAATGCATTCAAAGTCTACAGTCTTTTTGATTGTTTCATTTTTGCTTTGACACGTCTGTGTCTCATATGGCATACCAATTTGAGAATTAATACGTTGGCCTCATTTTCTTATTGCCTTATTTTCAACTTGACTTTTAGGAAGACATTCAAACTCAGATTGTACTTGCTCAAGTAATATTTTGTTAAAAGGTCGGGTTTCAGGTCATTGTGTAAGTTTAAACTATTCCATTAAATTTTTAAAGATTCCTTTGTGTTCATTCTACATTAATTTTGTGATTCAGTGTGTATTTACTTAATGATTTATACATTTATTTTACGATTGCATGTTTAAATGTTAGATATGATCAATTCCATGCAATTATGCTGCTAATTAGTTAATGTTTTTAACTACAAATACAAAACTGAAACAGAAAATGCATAACATATACATGCATAAGCATACATATTTGTTAAATCATCTGTGAGAGACAGAGAGAGATTGTTAAACTTTGGTTCAACTGCTATCAGAAGAAGAACTCAATAAAGAATATAGATAAGTATTACAGAAGTCATGCTAACTAAATATATGGCTTATTGGTACCCAAAGTGAGGAAAAAAAAAGCTTCCAATTTAATATTTTCAGGAGAAAATAAACTTCTCCACTGTATGTTTGACTAAGTCCATTCATGGCAGGAGTGACCTGCCCCCTCATGGGGATCCTATAGTATTGTATGATACATTCTGAAGCTCATAATTACTGTACATCTTCAAATTTGTTGATATGAGGACATCATACAGTGAAATCTTTACTCGTGTGTCCCAAACAGACTAGTGACAATACAGACGACTATTTAATAACTTTATGTAAAGCTGTCCCTGAAGTTAGTGGCATTAGTTAGAATGGCAGTGTACCCTTTCCCTGAACAGATGAGAATGTAAAAAGTGACTATGCGAGAGAATGGTCCAAAAAATGTAAAATATCCAATGAGAGGCAGTTTTCTGCATTGTTTATGCCAGAGGTCAGAGGGGAATGGTCAGACTGGATTGATCTGATAGAAAGGCAACAGTAACTCAAATAACTACAGAAGAGCATCACTGAATGCATAACATGTCGGACCTTGAAGCAGATGGGCTAAAGCAGCAGGAGACCACAGCAGCTGCCATTCCTGACAGCTACGAACAGGCAACTGAGGCTACAATTTGCACTGGCTGACCAAATTTGGATAATAGAATATAGGAAAAATGTTGCCAAGTCTGATGAGTCTCAATTTCTGCTGTGACATTCAGATGGTAGGGTCAGAATTTGGCATAAACCACATGAAATCGTGGATCCATCCTGCCTTGTATTAACGGTTGTGGTGGTGTAATGGTGTGGGAGATATTTTCTTGGCATACTTTGGGCCCCTTAGTACCAACTGAGTATTGCTTAATCACCATAGCCTACCTGAGTATTGTTGCTGACCATGTCCATCCCTTTATGACCGCAGTGTGGCCATCTTCTGATGGCTGCTTCCAGGAGGATATTGCACCATGTCACAAAGCTCAAATCATGCCAAGCTAGTTTCTTTAACATGAATGAATTCTCTGTACTCAAATGGCCTCCAAAGTCACCAGATCTCAATCCAACAGAACACCTTTGGCATGTGCTGGAACGGGAGATTTGCATCATGTATGTGCAGCTGGCAAATGCTATCATGTCACTGTGGACCAAAATCCCTGAGGCAAGTTTCCAGAACATTGTTGAATATATACCACAGACTTATGGTAGTTCTGAATCGAAAAGGGTATCCAACCTGGTAATAGTAAGGTGTACCTAATAAAGTGGCCGGTGAGTGTATGTAACCATGTTCAATTTCATGCTCCTCCAAACTGTGATTCAATGCTTTTGCCCTGATCAAGTTAACTATTTTATTTACAACATCAATAACATGGTTCATTTTTAGCACTGACTTACACAACACCTCCTGGTGTATAATACAATGCAGAAATACCAATTTCTGGTCAGGGTTCATTTCAGTCACTTTATCTTCCATCAGCTTCAAAAGTCTGACATTTTTCTCTGTCAGATTTGGACAACCATCGGTTGTAACACCTGCTAGTTTGTCCCATTTCAGTACCATGTGGTCCAAGCATGCGTTTACCTCTGTGAATGTCGTCATCTCTTTCATTGACCTCATTGCTGCCAGCTGCTCCGTAATCTCAAAGTCTTTCGTTATCCCACATACAAAAATGGCTAACTTGGCTGTGTTGCAGACATCATAGCTTTTGTCCAGAGACAAGGAAAAAAAGTCAGAATTGTCCTCTTTGTTTTGCAGCTGAAGCTCTAGATTTCCTGCGATGTCCTCAGTCCTGCGGTTCGCTTGTAGAGGGGCACATTTTGAAATGCTTTATTTTTCTCAGGGCATATTAACACTGCAGAGTCCACCAAACGCTCTTTGATAAACTTCTTATCAGAGAATGGCTTACTGTTTTTTTGCCATTTTGTGGGTATCACAAAGCTGGTCTCGACTGCTCCATCCCTGGATGTGTAAAGCTTTGTAAAAGGTTCTTGTTGCTTTTGCAGTTTAGCTAGCAAAGCTTCAGATGTCTGTGCCCACCCCACATCAGTCAAGTTCTTATATTTCTCTGTGTGTTTAGTCTCGTAATGGTGAGTCAAATTTAATCCTTAAATACAACGATCTGTTCTCCACAAACTAAGCACATGGCTCTACCATTGACTTCAGGAAATAATTACTTAGAAGTCCATGTCTTATTAAAAATGCTACATTGTTTATCAGTCTTTCTTTTTTTAACATGAGTTGACATTTTTGACGGGTAACGGCTAACTCATATTTCTCGTAAATGTCTGCTTGCCAGCATATTACAGCAGAATATGCTCGCTTGCACGCACCTGCTGGAACATGTGTTAATTGATTATGTGCATAAAAAAATTAGAAGTCACCTTCAAAATGAAAACAATGCAGTTGCATTGAATGCATGATGTGCAATTATTCCATATTTTCCATTGTCCTCACATGGGCTAGTAAAGGATAGCCAAATGGCCGGATGTGGCCTGGGGGCCATACAATGCCCAAGTCAGATTTTACACTATACTCCTCTCAAGTAACTGAATCCTTGATGTCCACATCCTCTGAGAGTTTTAATTTAGGATGAAGGCCCTTCCCTGCAAACATGGAACATAAATGAATGGAATTGACATAGTAAGGAGCTAAAAAAAAAACCCAAAAAGCACCAAAGAAAACAAACACAACATGGGGCACCAATGCAGTCCTTACACAAATTAGAGGATGAAACCGAATCTTGTCACATGACTCCATATAATAAAAAGCTATGTCCATATCAGAAAATTAATCAGCCAATCAAACAGCCAAACAATCCATCAATCAATCAATCTATAAGTTAAACAATAATAGTGCCTGTCACAAAGCACACCTCTGAAAAACACTTTATGAAAAGCTGAAGAATAAAATGTGAAAAATTATGAAATGTAACTATACTATTATGAAAATAAGAGTAGGTACTCTCTCCTACATCATAGTTGAGCCAACTGAAAGCACATTTTTACAGGCAAATAAGTAAGTGTAAGGTGTAGGGCCCCCAGCAAAGTGTTTGGGATTTTTTAATGTATTTTTCAGGCTACTTATTACTGTGATACAGAGAAATAAACATGGTACAGTGGTGTCCATGTGTGAGATATCCAAAACAAATCCAAAAAAGAAGTTCATGACCTTAACTGGCCAGTCCTAAAGAAGCTCATCCAAGGCGGCAACTAACCTAACTACAAACTGCAGGTTGTGGCCTGCCCAGGCCCAGCAAAAGATAAAAATATTCAGTAAAGTCTCAAACTTAACAATGTTTGGGAAACAATGAACCTCTGGCTTGCTTAGATAACTCAGAACTGAAGTCTTAATAAAATGAGAAGTTATTTAAACAACAGCAAAAGGAAGCACATAATAGAAACTAACAAGGTGAAAAAGGATAACAAGGATTTGCCTAAAAGGCACTGAAGCAAAAAAAGTTCCAATCCACAATTCAATATTCAATATCCAGAAAACAGAGCAAAACTCACGAAAACTAGTAAATTCAAAGAAAGAGCAATACTTAGAATAATCTCCAAACACAACCTCAATAATCTGCTGCTGAGATCTTCTAGGCTCTTTGGTTTTGCCTGTTAATGAACCCCCTCAACCCATCCAATATTTAGCCATGAAAATGACCATTTTGTTCCAAGCGCATTATTATTCTTTGTTTCCTCTGGCAGTTTGTAATACAAGGTAAATGTGAATATTTATAATTGAATATAACAAAGCCACACAGACTAAATGTTAATTTTCTTCTTTTTAATACCTAGAAGCTTATGTTTAAATTTTCCTCAGCAAATTGTGTTTCAGTGTAGGCTATATAGTTCTTGCACTCAGTGAAGTTGAAGATATTAAAACGTGTCAGCTGAATATGTTTCCATTCTGAGCTGAGATTGCAGGCAGGCGATTAGCTTACTTTAGCAATCTGTAATATGATGGACTGAGCGCTGCGCCCACATGGAGGCTCAGTATTTTGATAAGGGAAAGGTAATTCAATGCCAATCAGAAATGAACAATAAAAAAGTAGTGTGAAAATGGTGGTGGCAGGTTTGCATATCATGAAAAACATCTGCTTCACACTTTTAACGTTTCTGACAATGTAATTCTAGCTAAACTGGTTTGGTTGGGTGTCACCTTTAATGCTATTGGCATTTTTTCCTGTGGTTAACTTTCAGTTACTTCACATCAACAGCCATTACCTGTCATTAAAAAATATTTTGACAGATGCAGCGATGTGTAATTTGTTTATTCTTTCAGCCAGAATACAAGGAAAAACATAAAACAAGCAATGGAAAGGTCTTTAGTGTAATATTAAAAAGGATTTCCCTTTCATCATGGTAGGCAATAATGGAAGAAGAACAGAGGGAAAAAAAGGCAAAGAAGATTTTTTAAATGGGGTGGATAATCTTGGTCTGGAGGTCTGTAGTGGCTGCAGACTTTGGTTCCTTTCAAGTTTTTTTTAATTAGAAAATAGTTTTTGTGACCAATGTAACATAAAATTTTGTTAATCCTTTACCCCTCATTCCTGCCATTTTTCTTCCATGTGAAAAATTCCAAACTATGCATATTTTACTTATTTCGCAAAAACAATATATTTTCTGAGGACCAGACTGAAATGGTGCCTCTCAAGAAATTACACAGTGGTTAATGATTTTGCCACTTAGCTCCTATGACCTGTATAAAATCTGTGTCTAACGACATTTTCTATGACGTTTACACACTCAGTATCTGAGTGGGTTTTGCTCCAAGTATTTTTCCAAATGCATACAGACCAGGTCAATTGGCAACTCCAGCCTATTCCAGCAGGGCAGGAACCAACCTTAAGGACCATGATAGATCATTACGGAGGACAATGACACCCAGACCCTTGATCACACTCAATCAATCTCAGTCCAATCAGCCTTATATTTAGTCCTTCAAAACTATAATAATAATGATACATAATAATAATTATAATAAATTAGAGGGGTATTTATTTGAAAATAATAAAGTATATTATAAAGCAGTCAAAATTAGTTCATCAGAAGAGGATCCTGCAAAATCAATCTTTTAGGCTTATTTGAATGAGCAGATGGAATAGGAGACAAAAGCAGGCCAAATGACATAGTTTACTTGGACTTTCAGCTTCAAGCTGATTAATCATCAGGAAACAATGAAAAAAATATAAGAAGATAGTACTTCATGTGAGTTCTTTAGGAGGTCTGTACTCTAACCGCTACTTTAAAAAAATATATAGTGAGGGACAGCCAGCAGCCTAAAAGGCAGGGGGAGACAGTATGTACAGGGCATTGTCTCCCCTGGAGTGCAAGATGTCAGCCTCCCTGGGTTGTAGCAGCGCCCCAGAGTCTCACAGGGCATCATGGGAACTGGAGTTTCTCAACTTAGCCCTGCCCCCGAAATTACTCCCGGGCCAAACCTATGGGACACTGGAAACGACACGAGAAAGAGGAGCTGCCTGCCACAGCTACGGGATGAAAAAAAATATGCAAGTGTTGTATACAGAAAAGTACTTTGTTAATTACATAGTATGTCTAATACATCTAATTAAACAATGTCACCTTAACTGAGGCCCATTGACTTCGAAAATTTCCCTGGCAGAGCACAGCTCGTTATCAACTTATGAAATTCACCAAAGACACACAATTTTGAAATACTGAGGAGGCAACAAGAACAATTCCGAAAGACCTGGACATTCTTCAGAACTGGGGGAACACTTGGAAAATTCAGTTTAATATACAGAAGGGCAAATTGCTTCATATAGGCAAAAGGAACATTCAATAAAAACAAGATGGTTGAAAATGTTCAACAGTAACCAACCTTCAAAATGAATGAAGGGGTTCCCATAGACACAAAATTCTTCTCACATACTCAATGTGCAGAAATAGTTACATATAAATAAAATGTTAGGTTTTATTGTAAAAGTGTTGAACATTGAATTAAGTGATGTTAAGCTCCGATTGTAATGCAGTACTGGAACCACATCTGAAGTACTGTATGTTGTTCTGGTCGCTATGTTAGATAAAAGACGTAGTTTTGTGAATTAAGGGTTTTGAACCTTATGGAGTTCATTGTTATTATTATTTAAATCCTCTTTGTCCATTTTAGATGTTATTATTTATTTTTAACCGTATTAACTGTAATATTACCCTGTCAAGCCCAGATTCATTACACTTACATTCTTAATTTATTACCATGTCTTAGAACTTCAGTGGAGACACTGGAGGAGACCCAAACAAGTCCAGGAAGAGACCAAGTTAGTTCATCATGAAAGATCTAATAAAAATTTAAAAAATCTAACAAACAAGTCCAGAATGTGAAACGTAATTTGTAATTGAAAGAATGTAGTGGAGTACTGTAGTTAAAAAACAAAATAATTTCACATTTCTTTTAATCTTCTTCAGCCAATGAAAGGTCCTACACATGAGCACGGGCACACACTTGATCTTGTTTTGTCATATCGTTTGTCATAGTGAAGTGTGTGATGCATGTTTATCTGATCATATGCTCGTTATAATTGAGGCTTCCCGTTACAAACTGTTAAACCTTGTGCCCCTGCTTGCATCTCTTACCTTGCTTCGATATTTTGGACTGTTGCTCCACTGCTTGTGGTCTTGATGGCTGCTCTCACATTAGTAACCCTGCTACTGCCAGACAGTTTGCTGTTGCCTATAATGATGCTGCTCAGGCCTATTATTGTGAAAGGCCCCTTATTCACCTTAGTGCTGAGGACCTTCTTATTTTGTTTAATTCTACTTGCTCCAATATTTTAAACTGTTGCTCCACTGAAGGCTAGGCCGTGCTAAATCTAAATTGGAGCCATGATTAAATGATGCCACTAAGGCCCCTAGACAAGCAAGTAGGAGAGCTAAATGCTTTCAAGGGTGCTAGAACTAGATATTTTTCAGGTATCATTACTAATAATTCTCATCGACCAGGAGTTTTGTTTAACATTATTAATACTGTCATTAATCCCATTTTTCCTGCATGTGTTGATGTGTCAACATGTGAAAACTTTTGTAAACTCTTTGTGAACAAGAATGCTGATGTCGCACCACCTGCTCATGACCCATCTGTCCTTTTGACTTGGTCTGCTGTCCTGACGCAGTCTGAACCACTGTCTGTCTCTCTGTCCTGGGAGAAATAGTTTGTCAGTTGAAACTTGCAAATTTGTCTTTCTGATATTTCACCCTCTTGGCTTCTTAAGCAGGTATTTGACATTGTTGGGCCTAGTATTTTAACAGTTGTCAATACCTGCCTTAGTATGGGGTCTGTGCCAGCTTATTTTAAACATGCTATCGTGCACCCTTTTATTTAAAAGCCAAATCTGGTTCCTACAGTTCTTTCAACCATTAAGAATATATCTACATTGCTCTTTCTCTCTAAAATCCTGGAGAAAGATATTTTTCTGCTATTTCAGACCTTTTTGGAGAGAAATGGCATTAGTGAAATATTCTAGTCTTCTAGCTTTAAAGATTACCACAGCACTGATGCTGCTCTTTTAAACGTATTTAGTGACCTCTTACTAATAACTGATTCTTGAGATACTGTACTCCTTATACTCTTAGATCTCACTGCAGATTTTGACACAGTGGACCATGACATCTTTATTACCCATTTTGAGCAAGTTATTGACTTCAAGATATTCCCTTTGCTTGGTTCAGGTCCAATCTGACAAGTAGAAGTTTCTGTGTATGCCTTGGGGACTGCTTCTCTGCCCCTTTCACTTGTGGTTTCTCCCAAGGGTACATTTTGGGTCTCATGTTATTCTCATTGTACATCCTCCCCTTAGGGTCTATATTTCCAATGTTATACTTATGACCTGCAAACCTATTTACCATTGAAACAGGGTCACTCCCTTAAGTACCTATTGAACTTTTTGGAAGACATCAACTCTTGGATATCATTAAATTTTCTTGATTTTTGTCTAAAGAAAACCGAGTTTGTGATGTTTGTGCTCTCTGACCTCCTTAGAGCCTTTGATTGTAATCTCAGTCCACTAGCAACATACATTAAACCCAGTCCAGGCACTTAGGTGTGATATTTGGCGGTATCCCCAAATAAGATAAACATATAAATTCTGTTGTAAAGGCCTGTTTTTTCGAACTAGGTGCTAAGACCATGCCCATTTGTCTGTTACTGATCTTGAAAAGGTAACTCATGCCTTACGTCTTTGCGATTGGACTGCTGTAACTCATTATACACTGGACCTACTCAGCAATCCCTTCTTCATCTACAACTGCTCCAAGATGCTATTGCCAGACTTCTGATGGACACACATAAGCATGACCATATTTCTCATTCATTAGCCTCCCTTCATTGGCTTCCAGGCCGTTACAGGGTCGATTGCAATAATTTGTTTTAAAGTACCTAAATGGACCAGCACCTGCCTATCTTTCCAACCTTTTACACCTTTACATTCCATTTTGCCATCTTAGATTCTCTGATCAGACACTCTTAGTGGTGCTGAGGGATTGACTAAGGTGTCTGTGTTTTTGCAACATCTTCTCCAAGGCTCTGGAAACAGTCTACCTGCTCATTTCAAGTCTACAACAACTGTGGCCATTTTTAAATCCAGGCTAAAAACACATCTTTTTGGCTTTTCATTTGAATTGGTTTCATTAACATCTTTATTGTGTTTTATGTTTTTTTTTTTGTATAACTTTATCATGTGTTTGAATGTAGTTCTTTTTACCCTGTCATTTTAATGTGCAGCACTTTGATAGACGTTGGTTGTTTTAAATATGATTTATGAATTGTGACAGATTAGGGTTTTCTTGCACCCTTGTACCCTCAGACCACATGTCAGATACCAGATAAAAGTCCAAATAATTGATTTATTATAATAATAAGTGCACAAAGCACCCTCCACTCCCAAATACTCCAATAATTAAATACACAATAATCCAATCCTCCAAACTCCCAGACGCTTAGCCACCCTGCCTCCCAACTCAGCTCGTCCGTCTGGGATTTCCCACAGTCCTTTATACTCCTTGACCCATAAGCGTTTCACCCTCTCTGTCCACGTGACCTGGAACACTTCCGGGTCAGATAAAAATCCTTCTTTTCTTCACCCAGGAAGAACATCGTTCCCTTTGTCCACGTGACTATGACGTACTTTCTGGGCGTAAGGCAAATAGTCTCTGGGCCTCCCTGCAGCGACTCCTGGCGGCCCCAATGGTATCCAGCAGGGCTGTGCATTAAAAGTCCAATGTCCATAATTCCCTGCTGGCATTCGGGGCACCTTTATGCTTCCAGGAGGGCTCCATCTGGCGGCCTGGGGGTATTGGCCGGGATGAACGGCCGGCCATGTACCACAGAATAAACTCAACTAGACTAAACATAACCAGAGCCAAAATGTAAGATGGAAGTTGTAGTCAATTAACAAAAGAATTCAATGCCAAATTTAAAATTGAAACACTGTTGAGAATGCTACGTTTTTTCTATGTTGCATCTATAATTGTGGACAACAAGGAAGTGTATGAATCTAAAGTGCACACCTTTGACGCAGTAATGCCACACGTGGCACACTTCTGGTTGACCTTACTCAGCCGCAGCATAACAACCAGCAACAGAAAAGTCTCAAAAAGGCAGCCCCCATATGATAAACAATATGGTGCTGCAGGAGAATACATTTCATTTTAAACATAATTAAAAATGCGTTTAAAACAAACAATAAACTTAACCACTACATTCTGTGGATCTTTGAGAAGGCAGATCTAACTACCATGCCACCTACTGCATGCCTACAATGTGTTTAAAACCAATTTTTTGTTGTAACACAGCCGAACAGTAGATTAAAATTGCATAACATAGTAACTTATTTGTTTTTTGTAGAGTAGGGTAGGGGTACAGCACGAAAAGCACAAAGAAAACAAAACAAGAAATTGGTACAACATTTCAGAAACTCATTCATCAAATCATTAAACAAATAGTGGAGCTCTGCCTAACTTAGCACTTCATAGGCCCACTGAACACATACCCCTTATATGGTAGAATTGAGCTGTACCCGCCAGAAAGACCGTAATCACCATAGCAAATAGTGAAAACAATCTTAAAATTCTATGAAGGTAATAATTATTTCAGCAATGACCATTATCTAGTACTTAAAACCTCATTTGGATATCAGGCTTCAGTATGCTTGAGTAGCTGTGCTGCCAAACAGAAAGCCCACAACGACATTGTAAATGAGATTGGCTGAAGATTTGTGGCGGTTCCATTGTTAGGCATACTGTACTTTCTTACTTTTAAATTCTTCCCTTGCTTCTTACAGTTGGCTTGACAGTGTAACTGTGGATAGTCCAGCTTTGATTGTGCCTTCCCATGATGACAATGACAGTGTAGCACTTCTGTATTTGAGTGCTTTTAGTTAAACAAGACAGTTAAATTCATCTAAGGCTATACAAATGGGGACAGTGCATATACTGTAGCTACTGTAGGACACCAAAATCACTCACTTAATAAGGCATGGATTTGAATGTACAGTATTTGTTACTGATTTGTCATCTTGGCAATATAAAGCATGCTTTAATCTGTGCTGATTAAATGTGGCTTATTCATGAACATTTCTCCTTTTTTTAAAAAAGATTTTTCATCCATATCAAATGAGTCTGCAGGCTGCAGCACCATAGAACCTGTGACAACGCCCATGCCACCTGAACAGACAACTGAACAGACAACTGGTACAGTATATACCTGTCATAAGGTTGCTCGTAATATTTTTATAGGTGACCAAGTGAGGAATTGGTGAACACTGTAGCCTCACAATTCCATGTACCTGAATTTCATGTTCTTCTTGTGACTATGTGAGGCTTCTTAAGATACTCTTGCATGCTTCTTGTATTCCAGCAAAGTTCAGGTTAGGTTAACTGGTGACATTAATTTGTCATGAGGTGAATATGAGTTGTGTTAATGATCACTGTGATAAACTAGCTTCCTATTCAATATTGATTCCTGCCATGGAGTGGAAAAAAGTGAGCTCATAAAATGGACAGACTGTTAATAATCTTATAAGAAAGATGCTGTGAATACTCTACTTTGCTGAAATCGACATTTTCGTTTGTTGTTCTCAGGTTATCCACATGGGACTTTTACCCCAGTCTCTATGACATCCAATTCCTTAGTCACATCCCAGGGTAAGTCCATTACATTATTGCTCACTTGTTAATTCCACTGAAACCCTGAATGGATATGCCTGTGCTTTCACACCGTGAATTTAGAATTGCAGTCTTGAAAATATTATTATAGAAATTCTGTAATTAGTAAGCATCTAGGAAATCAATACAGGTATGATTCAGTGTTTGTCAAGAGATCACAGAGTTATGAGACATGAAGTTTACTGCTGCAATTGAAGAGTCAGAACAGACTGTCGAGGTTCAGAGGGCTGGAAGGTTTAAACAGTACAGAGGTGTTGTATCGTCAAGTGTCTGAACATGGAGACTCATATACATATACTGTATCTGCCTCACCTTATGTCAGGTCTATAACTTGGGCACAGTACAGTGTTAAATGTTGCTGTCCCATAACTAAGATGGTTCAAGCCCCTATTTCTCATCACCTACACTGAGCATCGGTGTACCTTCTGTATATCCAGACCTGCAAGGATCCTCCCAAAACATGCCAGCCAGGTCAATAGGCAACCTTGAACTGATCCTTAGAACCAAATTATGGGAAACCAATTAGCACCTTCCTTGGAAAACTGCTAGTTGACCATCACAGGAAAGAAAAGGCTAGCTGGAAAAATAAATTAATGTTAACTGTAGTGTTTTAATTCATCTGTAAACTAGAATCTGGTAGATGTCAGGGGTCTTTACATATGAAACTGTTGCTTGGTTAATTGACCAGAGAAAAGGAGTAAATAAGAGTAATGATATTAAGATAAGCCACAATGCTTCATTCACGGTGAAGTCCTCAGGGGAGTCCCTTAGGAGTTTGTGTTTGTACTGTTGGATCTTCTAATTTATTAATGACAGAGACTGTCATATACTGTAGTTAGTAAACCTGTGCAGTTTGCAGATGACACTAAAATTGGTGCAGCAAAAAAAAAAAAGTGATATACAGTACATAGGCAAAAGGACTATGAATTATGAATACACAATGGGAAGCACTCTCGAACAGGGAGCAATGTCTAAAAAGAATTTTGGAGTTTACATTGGTGCAAGATGTTCATCATTTAGGCAATGTGCACAAGCAATTAAAAAGAGTCATATTAGGTTATATCATAAAAACTAATGAACATAAATCTAGGGTCGTTATGGTCAGACACTGTAATGCACTTCTGAGACCAAATCTGGAGCATTGTGTGCTGTTCTGGTCACCACACTACAAGAAAGACATAGCAGCACTTGAAGTTGTGCAGAGAAGAACAACCAAGTGTATCCCAGGACTTACTCTGACAAGCTCAGGGAATTGAATCTGTAGCCTTAGGCAGATTAGGTTGCATGGGGAGACTTAATCCAGATGTTCAGAATTCTCAAAGGCAATGATGACATCGATCCAGCATAATTTGTTTAATCAAACAGATATTTTCTTGAGAACACTGGTAAAAATTAAGAAGAGGTACAATTTAGACTGAAGCCAAAGACAACCTGGCTAATTATTATTAGCTATGCTTACTATTATTAGCTAATCAAGCAAGGTCAATGGATTGAATGATCTCATTTGTCAAACAGTCATATTGCTTGTTTGCCATTCACAGGGCTCAGCACTGGTCAGCAAATCTCATCCATTTCCATAATATCAAGTACCAGTCCTTCTCTCACCTTCACAACCAGAGAATCAGCAGATGGCTATGAAACCACTATACCCACCATGTCCACCATTCCAACAACTGATCCTGACCTTCAAGGTAAGGTTACTTGCTTGGTTATTCTGCCAGTGTTGTCACACAAAGCCATTTTTTCTAGCAATTTTAGAAAGCAAAGGGAATAATGTATACAGATTAATTGGGTTGTATTGCTTAGTGGTGCTGCCACACATCTTGGGTTGAAATCAAAGCTTAAATCACATTTTGTGTAGAGTTTGCACACTATTCAGGCATACCACCCCATACATGTGTGACATTATATCCATCAATGACTACGAAATGCCACTCTTTGTATTTTTGAGCCGTCATAGTTTTCACTTTTCCTTCCTGTATTTCCTCTTTTCTTCTGAAAAAAAGAAGGCCTCCTCAATGTTCATCATAGAGCGATTTCAGAGGATTACCTAAAGGGAGCTTGAGTTGCTTGCAAACATAAGCACTGTACATGTGTAGAGTTAGCTAATGAACTATAAACTTGGCATCATGTGATTAAATCTGGCAAACAGGAAAAAAGAATCAGGCTAAGATGAGCTTTCTTATAATGTGATAACCAGTAGATGCTGCTGAAGATGGCCTCACACTACACAACTAGACATGACTTATAGTCTGAGAGCATGTCAACTGAACTTGCTGAACCTCTTTGTCCCTGCAGGAGTCAAACTATACAACTAGGAATCCCTGGAGGTCTCTGATTCCTTCACTACCTCTTAGCATAGTTCCAAGTCTCCTTACCTCACTAAAGCATCATTTTGACAGTCAATACATATAAGCATCAATAGTTAGCCTAGTGAGTAAATAAGTACTTACTGGATCTTAAGCCTGAATAAGACATGGGTGTTTGAAAGTGAATCAGAAGAAGAGGTGTAGTCAAATGGTCTGCACCAGAAGATTAATCCTGTCTTTCACAAAAACCAATTCAGGAAAACAATAATCATAGTCTAAAGTTTGAAGCAATTGGTCTGTAGTAAAGGGACTAGCTAAGTAAATGCATAGTACCACAAAGGATTCTTTTATTTTTAGCTACAAGTATGGATGATATAGTGAGAGTGAGGGATCTCTGTTTCACCTTTTAGTCGAGACACCAGAATAGTGAAGTAAGGGTGAGTGGTATGGCCAAAAATGTATACAAGTAATCCCTCGCTATATCGCGCTTTGACTTTCGCGGTTTCGCTCTATCGCGGATTTTATATGAAAGCATAACTAAATATATAACGCGGATTTTCCGCTGCTTCGCGGGTTCTGCGGACAATGTGTCTTTTTACTTCCTGTACATGCTTCCTCAGTTGGTTTGCCCAGTTGATTTCATACAAGGGACGCTATTGGCGGATGACTGAGAAGCTAACCAATCAGAGCACGCAGTTAAGTTCCTGCTTGCTGAATGCACTGTTAACCAGGAAGTCTCGTCTCGCTCATTCAGCATCAACGTGTTTCGCTGTGTAAAGAGTTGTGCTCTTTTGTGTTTATCTTTGTGCATAGTCAAGCCCTTCATTATGGCTCCAAAACAATCTGCTACTGCTTCTGGGGCCGTGCCCAAGCGCAAACGGAAGATATTAACGATTGCCGAAAAGGTAAATGTTTTGGATTTGTTGAAGGCTACGATTCTTTTTATTTAAAAAGTAGGAAAGGAATATAAGACCTCTGGCCACAGTGTCCTTTTAACCAGGGTGCAAAACGAGTTGTAAGTGGATGTAATAAGGCAGTAGTCTGGATGGAATCTGCTTTAGGGATTTGGATTGAAGACTGCCAGAAGAACAACAACGGCTACACAATTACCTGAAGTGGCTCCTTTGGAAGAGCTGTAACGCTCTCCTTTGTTGTGCAGTAAAATTAAACTCATTGTTATCGGACAAGTCATCATGTAATTGTTGGTGAGTAACCATAATTAATTTTCTACTTGCAGTACTTAGTACATGTACGTACGTTTAGTGTCACTGTACACACACATTTACTGTATACTATTTTTCTTGCATTTTACGTATTTATTGCTGGTGGCCTGTCTCGTAATGGCTGTAACATATGTGATATCGGAGACACTCAATATCTTTAAAATAATATTTAGGTTTTACTGTATATAAACAGTGTGTTTATATACATAATTTCAATGAATCTTACCTAATATCTAAGAGAATACAAAAGGATTATGCTGTATAACTCTGCGGGGAATATTTATAAACAGTGTGGGAGAGTTTATAAGGGCTTAAAATATATAAAAATAACCATAGAAACATATGGTTTCTACTTCGCGGATTTTCACCTATCGCGCTGGGGTCTGGAACGCAACCCCCGCGATCAAGGAGGGATTACTGTATTGCAATATAATTATGGTATGTATCGCAAGATAATCTATGGGCATATGATTTTCAGACTCAATTAATTTCAGGAGCTTTTATTGGCCTAATTTTATAGGTTACCAGTGAATAGTTCTACTATGATGCTTTTTTTTCATAAGGACTATTTTAATCAACTAATGCTAAAAGTATTTCACAGAATTTCAGAATGAACAACAATAGATGATCAAATACACAACATTGGATATAAAATAATAGCATAAAACACTAAGTAAAGACAAATACAGGAAACAAAACGCTTTGGATTAGAATAATAGTCTCTGTAAAGTACAGAAATACAAATACTACAAGAAAACCCTGAACAAATAACATAATTTGTGATTCTTCCCAATTCCTTTGTTTCCCCATCGAACAAAAAAAGACAGTCTAACTGGATTTTAATATTGACTTTCAAAACATTTTAATGAACTTGAAGAAAAATGATGTAACCACAAACCAAACAAAATGTCTGCCTACACTGGCTGAGTATTGCCTCAGCAGAGGCGATCAGAAAGAGCCTTACAATACATGCAGCCTATTAAAGAAACCTTTCACACTTGTCATATAACTGATTTTCAAAATCCTCTTTCTACAGACATCTATGTTGGTTTACATTTTTTAAAAAGATACTCTAATGAAGAAATATCATTTGTATGAAACAAAATGCCTCCCATTCCTTTGCTTTTTAACTTGTAAAATATACAGCATTTCAACACACATGGATCAAAAGAGATCAAAAAGTTTTTATACAAATTTTTTGAGCCACTACTGGCGCTCCATTTCCCTTGGTGCCCTAAGCATTTGCTTGCTTTGCTTAATGATTAAGCCAATGCTATTTTATTATCATTATCATCAGTGTGTGAAGAAGAACAAATAACTGCAGGTACCCTGTTTTATTGGCTTGTTATTGGCTTCTTCAACGATCTCAGGGTTTGGTGGAATAACCCTCTTCTAAGTCCAATGAATCAGTAAAACCTAAAAATAGTTTCTGGAGACTGAAAGGTGGTTCTGGTGGGGTGATTGGGGGGAGGGATGGGGGTCCTTTTGAAAGTCTGAAGATACGAGTGTAAACAATTTTGAAGATGATGTATTGGGTTGTGTGTTGGGAGAAGTACTTGCTGTGTTAGAAGGTAATGGATTGCCAACTCCTTTTAAGAAAAATGAAAAAGTGGCTTCCTGATGTTCATAACCACAGTAAAAATCATAAACAAAACTTTCCACTGGTTGACAAATTTCCACCGGTGTCTCATTTCTTCTAGTATCCCGAAGTTCATTAATCAGCGACAGCCTACATTAAATAACTTTCAGTTTCTCTCTTGTGGTTCAGACATGGTATTTTTTTCAACAAAATAACCAAACATGCTTTTTACAATAAATTAAATAATACAATTTATTCATTACATAAGGGTAACACAACTGCTGTAAACACTCCTCCCCATCCCCTTTCCATCCCACACCTCTGCACCTATGTCAGTAGGTATACAACAAAAAAATGAACACCAGTGCAATGTATTGACATGTGTTGTATCGTTGTGAACAGCATAATGAAAAATGTTAAACCTTTAAATGGAAATTTTATTTGATAACATTTTTAAACATAGTATACAGTACAAATATGGTAATGGAAGTGTATGTAATTCTTTAGGTAAACACTTAACATTATTGTGTTATTGTTTCATAATGTTAAAAAAAAAAATTACATGAAAATGCTGCCCTGACCAAAGCACTGCCTGAGACAGTATACATACATACATATATACAGTAATCCCTCCTCGATCGCGGGGGTTGCGTTCCAGAACCCCCCGCGATAGATGAAAATCCGCGAAGTAGAAACCATATGTTTATATGGTTATTTTTATATATTTTAAGCCCTTATAAATTCTCTCACACTGTTAACATTATTAGAGCCCTCTAGACATGAAATAACACCCTTTAGTCAAAAGTTTAAACTGTGCTCCATGACAAGACAGAGATGACAGTTCTTTCTCACAATTAAAAGAATGCAAACATATCTTCTCTTCAAATGAGCGCCGTCAGGAGCAGAGAATGTCAGAGAGAGAGAGCGAGATAAAAGCAAACAATCAAAAAAATCAATACGTGCTTTTAAGTATGCCAAAGCACCGCGATAAAGCGACATTTTGTAGCGGAGCGTCCGTATCCTCTAGGCAAACAGCCTCTGTGCAAACAGCCCCTCTGCTCACACCCCCTCCGTCAGGCACAGAGAATGTCAGAGAGGGCGAGAGACAGAGAAAAGCAAACAATCAAACACCGCGCGAGAAGCATATCTTATATCATTGAGGAGTTTTAGTTAATATGTAATACATGCTCTGATTGGGTAGCTTCTAAGCCATCCGCCAATAGCGTCCCTTGTATGAAATCAACTGGGCAAACAAACTGAGGAAGCATGTACTTTAAATTAAAAGACCCATTGTCTGCAGAAATCCAAAGCCAGCAAAAAATCTGTGATATATATTTAGATATGCTTACATTTAAAATCCGCGATAGAGTGAAGCCGTGAAAGTTGAAGCGCAATATAGCGAGATTACTATATATATATATATATATATATATATATATATGTATACAGTGCATCCGGAAAGTATTCACAGCGCATCACTTTTTCCCACATTTTGTTATGTTACAACCTTATTGCAAAATGGATTAAATTAATTTTTTTCCTCAGAATTCTGCACACAACACCCCATAATAACAACGTGAAAAAAGTTTACTTGAGGTTTTTGCACATTTATTAAAAATAAAAAAACTGAGAAATCACATGTACATAAGTATTCACAGCCTTTGCTCAATACTTTGTCGATGTACCTTTAGCAGCAATTACAGCATCAAGTCTTTTTGAATATGATGCCACAAGCTTGGCACACCTATCCTTGGCCAGTTTCGCCCATTCCTCTTTGCAGCACCTCTCAAGCTCCATCAGGTTGGATGGGAAGCGTTGGTGCACAGCCATTTTAAGATCTCTCCAGAGATGTTCAATCGGATTCAAGTCTGGGCTCTGACTGGGCCACTCAAGGACATTCACAGAGTTGTCCTGAAGTCGCTCCTTTGATATCTTGGCTGTGTGCTTAGGGTCTTTGTCCTGCTGAAAGATGAACTATCGCCCCAGTTTGAGGTCAAGAGCACTCTGGAGCAGGTTTTCATCCAGGATGTCTCTGTACATTGCTGCAGTCATCTTTCCCTTTATCCTGACTAGTCTCCCAGTTCCTGCCGCTGAAAAACATCCCCACAGCATGATGCTGCCACCACCATGCTTCACTGTAGGGATGGTATTGGCCTGGTGATGAGTGGTGCCTGGTTTCCTCCAAACGTGACACCTGGCATTCACACCAAAGAGTTCAATCTTTGTCTCATCAGACCAGAGAATTTTGTTTCTCATGGTCTGAGAGTCCTTCAGGTGCCTTTTGGCAAACTTCAGGCAGGCTGCCATGTGCCTTTTACTAAGGAGTGGCTTCCGTCTGGCCACTCTACCATACAGGCCTGATTGGTGGATTGCTGCAGAGATGGTCGTCCTTCTGGAAGGTTCTCCTCTCTCCACAGAGGACCTCTGGAGCTCTGACAGAGTGACCATCTGGTTCTTGGTCACCTCCCTGAATAAGGCCCTTTTCCTCCGATCGCTCAGTTTAGATGGCCGGCCATCGGCTCTAGGAAGAGTCCTGGTGGTTTCGAACTTCTTCCACTTATGGATGATGGAGGCCACTGTGCACATTGGGACCTTCAAAGCAGCAGAAATTTTTCTGTAACCTTCCCCAGATTTGTGCCTCAAGACAATCCTGTCTCAGAGGTCTACAAACAATTCCTTTGACTTCATGCTTGGTTTGTGCTCTGACATGAACTGTCAACTGTGGGACCTTATATAGACAGGTGTGTGCCTTTCCAAATCATGTCCAATCAACTGAATTTACCACAGGTGGACTCCAATTAAGCTGCAGAAACATCTCAAGGATGATCAGAGGAAATGGGATGCACCTGAGCTCAATTTTGAGCTTCATGGCAAAGGCTTTGAATACTTATGTACATGTTCCTTCTCAATTTTTTTATTTTTAATAAATTTGCAAAAACCTCAAGTAAACTTTTTTCACGTTGTCATTATGGGGTGTTGTGTGTAGAATTCTGAGGAAAAAAACGAATTTAATCCATTTTGAAATAAGGCTGTAACATAACAAAATGTGGAAAAAGTGATGCGCTGTGAATACTTTCTGGATGCACTGTATATATATATATATTAATAAAAAAATCTTGGGAGACGAGACTTTTTATCCTGCGAGACTTTGTGCCAAGAGATTTAACCACGCCCGGGGCCAGAAATAAAAGACAAAGAGTAGATGACAAAGTATAATGTTGTAAAGAATTCAAAAATGTTGTTGCGATACACATGCAGAGCAGGATAGAGATAATGGAAGTATGAAAATTTGAAAGTCTCAAAAACTGATAGTAAAGATTGCATTAATGCAAACAAATGGAAATTATTACTCGGTGAAAAAACGGAACAGCAAAAAGAGATTGAGTATAGTGTTCGAATTTAAACTTTAGGTCAGAGACTTGTAGATCGTCTAATTTGTGTTGCCATCAGGGAAAAGTAGTGTTTCTTCCCAATGAAGATGCGTATCCACAAAAATTAAAAGATTGATTGTTTGGTGAAAGTGAAATCCTGCGAGAGGAAATTTAAAGCCCTGCGAGACAAGACTTTATGCAAAGAGATTTGGAAAAGTCCTGCCCACATCTAAAACATTTACAACCACGCACATGGTTCAATCATTTTTTATTTGTGCGAATGCTATTGTCAGACACAGTTCGTGTAGAGAGAAAGAAATGATATTGGTAGTTATACATTGCATTGTCACGATGTAATTCCAAACACAGAATCAAAATTCAATGCTATATTATATAGTGAAATGAGATCGAATATACAGTGGAAGCCACGTCAAACAGCCGCCTGGAGCATGACAGGACCATGCACGATCCGTGCACGGAATGTGATCCCCCTTTGATGACGCAGTTAACGATGCCCCGCCCCATAAACGCCCCCATGCGCTTTCTAAAAAGATGGTTGCAATGCTGTATAATCCCGCCAGATGGAGCATTGACTGCTTCAGTTAACTGCAGTGTGGGAATGAAGTGGAGTTTTAGAGTGGAAATAATAGATCGTTGTTTGGAACACACGCATTTCATGTCTGTTCTGTTTCTACAGTAATCTGTGTAAACACATTGTTAAAACAGAAAAGTTTTTTATATTCTACTAGTAGATGACAAAATGTAGGCATAAACTATATAATATATGAAGCCTGAAGTATCAAAGAAATAATTTCACAAAAGATACAAATCTAACACAATTGCGCTTTTATTCAAAAATATAACTGCAGAAACAAAAAGCCGCCTTAACATGCGACATTGACACCCATTTATTATGACTCCCTCCGTAGCGCAATAGGATCAGCTCCTGACTGGGAATCAAAAGGTCGCGAGTTTGATCCTGCACCACTCAGTTTTGAGAAGTAAACTGCTCTTAGTCTTACTGATTTAGAATAAAAACATGCATTTGATTTCAGTGTGTAACAGCCAGTGTAATTTATGATACTTGTAAAGGATAGATTTTTTTTTTATTCACTTTTCATTCTTTCAGTCGTGTTCAGGATCCTTCCCTACCCCCCATCTGAGAATGCTGTTTTCACATAAAGATGCGCTGTAGCTCTGCAGCGTACTTGTGACTGCATTCTCGTACCAATGCTTGCGAACTGAAGTGCCTGCGTGCACTTTTCGTGGCATTACACGTGTATTTTTTTCAGCATACCCGTGTCGCTCAAACACAGGAACATATGTTGGTGCACAAGTATAACAAAACAAGTGCACTTTTTTATTCTAGACTATAAGTGAAGAAAAAATAAAGCAAGTTACAGTAGGCGGTTGATACGACAGCTTGCGTGGTGCAATGCTAAGAACTGCTGATTTCCGATCCGTGCTATATAAAATCATCACATTCAAATATTAACAATTCCCACACACCCTTTCTTACATTCACGACATGTGTACTTGTTGCAGTGTACACATCTCTCTGTGCTATGGTTCCTATTACACTGAATGAGCACCTGACATTGTACTTTCTTCCCTGTTTAAATAACATTCGAGTATAGCGCGTCTCCAAATAAATCACATTTGAGTTATAGCACGTCTTTATGTGAAAACAGCATTGTCAGATTGGGGGGGATCGTGAACGCGACTGAGAGAATGGAACTGAATTAAAAAAAAAAGCTAACCTTTACATTTATCATGCATTTACACTGGCTCTTACAGACTGACTGAAATCAAATGTATGTTTTTATTCTAAAATAGTTAAGTACATGCAATATTATTTGAAAACGAACTGCATCAGATCGGGTTTGAACACAGGCTGATGCTGTTACAGAAGGAGTCAGCTTATTCAGTGCAGCAGTTTCAACGCACAGTACATGTAATATTATTTGAAAACAAACAGCGTCAGATCGGGCGCCTATTCAAACTGTCCATCTGTATGGACATAGGTGATATGGCAGAAGTATGTTGTTTTGGCGAGTGGCAGAGATGTGAAGATGCTGGCGCGTAGCGCAGACAGTGGAGTTGGCGAGTGAAGCGAGGGGGGGTGAACCTTCCTAGTATATATATTTATCTATACTAATAAAAGGCAAAGCCCACACTGACTGACTCACTGACTCATCACTAATTCTCCAACTTCCCGTGTAGGTAGAAGGCTGAAATTTGGCAGGCTCATTCCTTACAGCTTACTTACAAAAGTTAAGCAGGTTTCATTTTGAAATTCTATGCTTAACGATCATAACTGAATCCTACTTACGTACATATATACAGCCATAGGCTGCAGCTCGGTCGCCGTGTGAGGCGGAGTTGCGTCCCCCATCACCACGCCTCCCACGTAGTTGGCTGCCTGCCTATATTGCGTCCCCAATACCCACGCCTCTACGTAATTGAATGCCTACCCATATAAGGCCGTCCATCAGCAGCGATCCAAGCTGTGAGAAAACAGTAAAAAGGAGGCGTGTCAGACGTGGTGCTACATTTTCTGATGCAGCTAGACGAAAACAACTTTGTGACGCTGCCGCCAAATACTCGCACAAAAATCCACAAGTTAATCGACAAGCTGCCTGTAAATACTCGCGGGCTAATCCACAAGTTCATAGAGACGCTGCTGCTAAATACTCGCGGGCTAATCCACAAGTTCATAAACACACTGCCACTAAATATTTGCAGGCAAATCTAAAAGTTAATACCAGGAATGCCTGTTAAACATCTTAGATTTACAATTAGCGATTTGGGTGGTGAGATGTCTATCGAGGTGATCACTGTAATATTTATATGTCATTGAAATGTATTATCAGGCATAGTTTAGGCACCTATGTCATCAGGAATGCACCAGAATTAGGGACCTCAAGGTTACTATTATGGAAGTTAATTTAGAACATGGATGACGTGAATGTAACAGCTGTAATAAATAAAGTTCCCCTACATACTTTAAAAGAAACTCTCGCCATCATTTCATTTTTCACAATTTGTGAAAACAAGATATGGTGTCAGAATAGAGGACAGTCATGGATTTTGTTGGAGTTCCCTCACCACGAATTGACTGGGATTCTCTTATCCTGCCGGGAGAATGTAAAAAGTTCCGACAGCACGTGGAGCTGATGTTTTCTGGCCCGCTAAAAGGCAAAGACGAGAGTGGGAAATGCAGCTACCTGCTCCTGTGGACTAGGGAAAAAGGAATAGACATTTTTAACACATGGACTCTCACCCAGGAGGAAGCCAAGGTACTAAAATCTTATTATGACCGTTTTGACCGTATTCGTTTTGAATACGATATTAGCGAGATACAAGTTTAATGAAAAGACGCAGGGTATAAACGACACTTTTGATCACTTTGTAACAGAGTTAAAATTGCTGGTGAAGGACTCTGCTTATGCAAATGAAGATGAGATGGTCAGGGATAGAACAGTGTTTGGCACAAACTCAGCAAAAGTGTGAGAGAAACTTTTAATTGCCGGGTCTGAGCTAACATTAAATAAAGCCGTGGACATCGCAAGATCGCACGAGATAGCACAAGCACAGCTGAGAACCTTTGATGCATGTACTCCGAGTGGCTCAAGTGAACTGACTGTGAACGCAGTTCTCAGACAAAAAGCAAGAGCTCCAAAGACCGCTGAACAAAAAAACGCATTACACAATTGAGACAGCAGCAACAGAATATGAAGCGACTGACGCATACAAGCATATTCATAAGTGCAGCTACTGCGGAAACAAAGCACACTGTGGAAAAAGTCAGTGTCCAGCTAAAGGAAGACAGTGTAAAAAATGTGGTAAATTGAACCACTTCGCTATAGTCTGCAGGACTCGGAAAGATAAACCTGTGCATGCAGTGTGTGATGTCTCAGATAAAGAGGAAGACGAGCTGTTTATTGATGCAGTAAGAAATGAACAACCTGAACAAGCGTTTGTTGACATATCAATAGGAAAGCAAGGTGTAAAGCTTAAGTTTAAATTAAGTTAATAGACATGCTGCCGCTAAATATTCGCAGGCAAATCCACAGCTTAATACCGGGAATGCCTGTTAAACATCTTAGACTCATGAGTACCGATTTGGGTAGTGAACACTTTGATGAATGAAACCTGTTATCTTTACACTGGTTGACAAACACGGAATGTAACTTGAACACAACACATCCTCCAAATACAAACCTGACTGAAAGAAATAATGAGAATCAAATCCTTGATGACAGCAACACTCATAACAGTCACAAAACAATTACATATGAGTGTTTGGATCTTCAGTTTTGTCTTATTTAACAGTCATACTGCAGATTTGTTTGTTCTATATCCAAAGTCAAAAATTGAAATTGAAAATTTAAAACAAATTCTTCTTGAGACCTCATCAAACCATATAGTGACACTCCAATGTGTTACAACACCTAGTTTGGAAAGCTCTGAGTTAACTATATATCATGTCTTTTGGAAATTAGTGGAAAAACAGAGTACTCTGTAGAGAAAACTCACATGGACATAAGAAGACCATGCAAACTCTGCACAGACATCAAGCAGGGCTGTGATTCAAACTCAGTACACTAGAGATGTGAAGCAGCAGTGCTAACCACTGCACCAAAATGAAAATGGAAGAAATAATCACAACCACCAGCCAGTTTAAATGAAGTGTTGTTTAGGTGTTAAGTGCCTGGCTGGAATAAAAATAGTGAAATAGTGGAGTGTATCAAGCATCAAGTGTATCAAGAATTATTTTATATCAATAAATGTTTCATTTTCATTCTGTTCATCATTTCACTGTCATTGGCCTTCACAATTTCATGATATTTCCATTACTTGCTTTTTCATTGCAGCTTCTTACTATGAGCTCAGAATGGATGTTAAAATAAGACACGTGCAGGAAAATGTGACATCACCTTCAGAATGCATTCAATCATGGGTAAAAAAGATAAACAATGAGATTAAAAGTGTTTGTACCCAATTTTGTTTTATGCAAAAACATTACAGATTATTTTTCCATTGTTTGATAACAGCTTGAACCAGTTTTAAAGGATAAAATCATATTTTTGATTCTCAACATCACCGCTACTTCTACAAATATAAGGTATGATATGGTACTTCTGTTTTCCCCAGTCTTAATCCCAGTTTATTTATTGAGAAGATGCATTTTTTTTTATTGCAGTCGTTATCATAGAATCTGGGAAAGAGAGACACGAATGCTGGAAAAAGTGAGTAACATATTGTGCCGTGGTGCTGAAATAATGGTGCAGATGATGATTTGGGACAGCCGGGGGCACTTGTTAATTTTACAAGTTAAATGTAATACTTTGGTGGGCACAAAGTAAAAGATATGCAAAATAGCAAAATTAAAGTAACAAATATTTGATGATGTCACAGTTAAGGTTAATTATGTTTTTTACACTCATTCTATGTTTGCTGTTTTCTTCTATTCTTCCCTTTTATTAACCCACTTTTCCATTGCAGGGATGAAGGGAAACTTTAATAGCGGGATACAAAGCAGGAATCTACATGGTCAAAATGCCAAACAGTTGCAAGGCCTACAGTCACACACATACGCAGACACGCACACACACACGCACACACACGCACACACACACGCACACACACACACACACACACACACACACACACACACACACACACACACACACACACACAGGCTCATGCTGCTTTAACCAAACAACATGTCTCAGGGCTTTGCAATGTAGAATGGAACACTGAGAGTTACAATAACAGATTTGTGTAGCTGATTGATTTTTCTTGTTCTTTTCTTGTTTTGACCCAGAGGCGTTCAAAATCCAAAGAGGATATAATAAGGTAGGAACAGACCTTTAATATGTGCCTTAATTGGTGAGCATATTATAGGACTTCAGAAAGATACTGAAAAGAACAAAATCAAATGGTAGATTGTGGTATTTAATGATGACAGGTTAAATGTTCAGATGTGAACAATTTATAACTCTTGTAGGACACCTGCGTAATATTAGACTTTATACTATTAAAACATGCAAACTTAATTTCACATAGTACCTTTCTGTCATACATATCAGTCCCAGTTGTTTTACGTACTGTTAATATGCATTTTACAACTGAAGCACATCTGAGCCAGTGATCTGCACTGAGGCTCAATAAAGCAGTTCAAAACCTTAGCTACTCCTCCATATTTCTCATTATTCTGAGTTATACATAAATCCCTGGGTAACAGTTTTTAAACATGATACAGTTAAGTTCCTTGAAGCCTCTTTTTTTGTGGCATTACCACCATTTGTTTTTTATAACATTAACTATTCCATTTTTCATTTGATTCTGAATGGGATAAGTGAATTGTAAAATATATTTCTGTATGTATCACACCCACTTAATCCATTACAGGGTGGCCATCACTGGCAACCTCAGATGCCAGGTCAAAACCAACCCAAAAAAGAACACCAGTCTATCACAGGGTGCAGTTTCTTACTCACCTCAATTAACTTGCCAAAAATTGTCTGTGTAGGAAATTCCACTAAGCCCTATTAACAATGCAATTTTTATACAATACATTTATATTTTTGTGTACTATTTAAAATGATTTTACAATAAAGTTTAACCTTTTGCTGCATGGTACTCATTATCACTATGTTACCTTTCAATCTGGAAAGAGGATTCTAATCTTAATCAGGCTGGCCGCCTCTGCCTACAATATTCCTTGTGCTTCAGGGTTTACTATATCTTCACAGATGGATTCGACATAAATTTGTCTGATTTATATTTTCCAGAGGAAATTATTTCTGTGTGGTTCTCTTACAAGTGAAAACAACAGATAGTGAAGAGACAACAAGGCAGTACATTAAAGAACTTTTGCAAAGTGCAAGTAATAATAGCCACAGCGATGTGAGCATTACCTGCATACAGATCATAATAGTAGGTAAGATATCTTCTATGTTGCTTTTATTTATTGAGACTAATGGTCATTTTAAGCATTGTGGAGAAAATGTGCTGCTTATTTTACCTGGACATATTATTATAACTATGTCAGAGGATCATCACCTGGTCTTGGTCCACACCTACAATAGTGGAAAGAAACACAAATAAAACACGCACAGGTATGGTGTAAAATGAAGGACTCAGGGTAAACTGTCACAAACTCCACAAAGAGCCATATCAAGGTTTGGGGCTTTGAAAGGGGAAGACAGGAAGTGAGGTCAAAGGGGTCTGGCTCATAAGGGTCTTCAACCATAGGCTCGAGCCCGGACGTGACATCTCAGGTGCCAGAGCTGGCAAGGTCTTTTTCCATAGGCTTGGACCCAGAAGTGACGTCAAGAGGGCCAGGTGAAATCTCCCGTGAATGGTCTGCAGGAAAGGGAGAAAAAGAGTCAGTGCACTCTGCCATATCCCGGTCTGATTCGTAATTTCCCTTACTCAAGCCCTTTAGCTGTCTCCCATGTGTGTGTGTGTGACAAGGCTTACCCCCCAAACCCCCCCCGCCTCAGCCCAGACCTGTCAGGTCGGGCGAAAATAACCGAGAAGTTGTGAACCTGAGAAAGAGCATCGGCGTTGGCATGAAGTGAGCCCCAACGATGAATGAGCAAAAATTTGTACAGTTGGAGGTCAACAAACCACTGGGTGACCCGCGGATTTGACTCCTTGTGCAGGGCCATCCACTGTAAATGTGCATGGTCCATGACAAGGGTGAATTCCCGGCCCAACAGGTAGTACCTCAGCTGAGTAACCGCCAAAGCCTCCATCTCCACTGCCACATACCTGGTCTCCTGGTCCAACAGTTTCCAGCTCAGGAACATGATGGGGTGTTCCACACCGTTGACGCTTTGGCTCAGCACGGCCCCCAGGCCTGTGTCCGAAGCGTCCGTCTGGAGGATGAAAGGTAAAGAAAAGTTAGGTGTTTTCAAAACAGGTGTGGACCTAAGGACATGCTTCAACTCACTAAATGCAGCGCCTGTCTTTTCAGTCCATACCACAATGTTTGAGGCCCTCTTCTTTGTCAAATCAGTCAAAGGCACCGCTCTCTCCAAGAACCGGGGCACAAACCGGTGGTAGTACCCCACCAGTCCGAGAAAGGCTTGGACCTGCCGTTTGGTTTGAGGAGGGGGCCATTTCAAATTGGCATCTACTTTGGTGCACTGTGGCCTCACGGTACCCCGACCCACCTGGTAGCCTAAATACTTGGCTTTGCTCAATCCAAAGAAACATTTCTTTGGATTAATTCGAAGTCCGGCCTCATCTAGTGTCCGCAATACCGCTTTTACCTGCTGTAGGTGTTCCGTCCATGTGCTGGAATAGATGACCACGTCATCCAGGTAGGCAGCACTATATGAGTTATGGGGTCGGAGCACTTTGTCCACCAGACGCTGGAAGGACACAATAATGCCAGTGTCCGCTAGGGGTGCTAAACACGGTCTTAAGCTTCGCGGAGTCCGTTAAAGGAACCTGCCAGTACCCCTTTGTCATGTCCAGCGTGGTCACATACTGAGCTTGTCCTAGCCTCTTGAGGAGGTCGTCCACTTGTGGCATTGGATAAGCATCAAATTGGGAGACTTGATTAAGCCGACAGAAGTCATTGCAAAACCTCCAACTCCCATCAGGCTTATTGACCAAGACGATGGGACTGGACCAGGGACTATGACTTTCCTCTATTGCTCCTACTTCCAGCATGTGCTTGATCTCAAGCTCCACTGTAGCTCTTTTTGCCTTGGGCATTCTCGGACTACAACCCCGGGATCTGTCACGTCGTGCTCAATCAGAGAGGTCCTTCCAGGGTTTTCACTCACTACCTCCGGGATGGACAGGATAACTTTTTCCAGCTCCCGTCGCTGTCTGGGACTTAAATCCACACTGAAGCTAGGGCTACTCATGTGAGCAAAGAGTGAGCAGGGCTGACCGGAGTAGGGATCAGGTTTCATGATCCATGGTTTCATCAGATTTACATGATAAACCCGCTCCCTCGGCCGACAATTGGGTTGACTCACCAAATAGTCAATGAGTTCTTTCCTCTCCTTAACTTCATATGGACCTTGCTAATGGACTAATAACTTAGAGTGGGAGGAAGGTACTAGGACCATGACCCGATCTCCTGGGCGGAACTCCCGGAGAGACGTGCCTCTGCCATAATAATGGACCTGTGCTGCTTGAACCTATTCCATGTGACTTTTAAGAAGGGGTCAAATTTTACCAAATCTATCGCGCATTTGCGCAATATATTCCAAAATGTTTGTAGAGGGAAGTGCCTCTTCTTCCCATCCTTCTTTTAAAATGTCGCCCATACAATAATTCGAAAGGGAAGAAGCCACTGTGGGACTTCCCGTTAGGCAAAAAGGATTAGGGGGAGGAGCTGATCCCAGTTCCTTCCATCTTCGTGTGGTTTTATGGGTCCACAGGTCTTCCAGCAAAGGCCGTTTTGTTTTTAAATAAATCACTGCGCTCGCGGCTTGGAGAGGGGGCGTGGCAAGCCACAGGGCGATCTGCGGTGTGGGCGTTTCTCACCTAGTGCAGGTGAGGGACTGCCCACATCCGTGATTGTTCCTGTGGCTAATGTGCTGCAGCTGCTATGGCCCCTCAATATAAAAGAAGCGCGAGTCGGTTAGGAAAGGGGGAGAGAAAAACGAAAAGAAAAGGACGGAGGTTAGAGGAAGCGAGCGAGCGACCCAGTCGGTGCATGAGAGAGAGACACGGAGCATGTGGGCGAGTGAACGAGTGAACGAGCGCTTGCGGGCAGCTGCGAGGAAGCCTGGGTGTTAGGCCGACACCCAGGAGTCGTAGCAGCAGTCGCTCCCACTGAGCGATCAGATAGCGGGAGTGACCAGGGAAAGGCGACTGGCCACAGAAGACCGGGAAGGCAGCGGGAGTCGCGAGGCTTGGAGTTGCAGTCCTTGGTGTGAGCGTCCTTGAAACTAAGGAGTCCAAGTCTCAGGCCTGGGATGAATGCCAGACCAAAGCCAGGATCGGGAGGTCTCCAGACCCGTGTGAATGAGAGAGAGGGCAGCTGCAGAGAGGTGCTAGCGTAGAAAAGCACCGGGCTCGCATTGTTTTAAAGTCTGCTTCCAGTGACGGTTTGAACCTCGTTGTTCTTTTTAAAGGATTGTTTTTCTATTTATTGGTTTTTAACCTCCACATTTTCTTATTGGATTATTTATTTAACGAACACATTTGAATGCACTGCACTTTATTTGAACATTTTGTTTTGTTGACTGTTTTAAATAAAAGCACTTTTGCACTTTTTGTACATCATCCCCTTGCTATATTGCCTCCACTGTCTAGCTCATCTCGGTGACATTATCGACGGTGTTGGGTTCAAGGGCTCCCGAACAGCGGATGGGAGCATGAAGCAGAACCTGCATCGTCACACCTCGCTGACCAGCTTATGAAGCATTTGCTAGAGAATCTGATTAAATCTCTCTACCAGACCGTCATTTTTTACACCACGGTCTTTAGATGCTTTATTTTAAGGTAAAGTTGAGAGTTGACCTGGGAAAGAAGCTCCAGTTCCCTGAGGTCATACTGTTCACTACATACTGAAACCATAGCAATGATAGCAATGATAGCTGGTCAACAGAAGGGAAAAAAATCATTACAGTACAGCTGACTATACCATGGGAAGAAGGCAATAAAGAGGCAGAACGGGAAATGAACAAATAACAGCTGGTAAATGACTTTTAAGGGTAGGGATTGCAAACTTTGGAAGTGGAGGTGAGCATGTCAGGGATTTCCTACAAAATCAGATGAGGTGTCTGATGACCAGGAGGGATGTAAGAGGCTAATACAGATCAACAGCAGTCTGAAGGATGGGAGAGTCAGCAGAGGAAGACACCTTTTGGCTCTGGCACAAGAGGGAGGAGAGGGGCAGTGAGTTGACCACCAATGCCGACCCACAAACTGAACTGAAGTGTTGTGGTTGGGGTCGAAACACTTGATGAATGTACAATACCACCTGATGACTCTTCTGCTGATCAAGGCTACAACAAGGCTGCAATAAGATGCTGCAGATGTTCTATCAGACGGTTGTGGTGAGCGCCCTCTTCTGTGCTGGGGAGGCAGCATAAAGAAGAGGGACACCTCACGCCTGGACAAACTGGTGAGGAAGGCAGGCTCTATTGTAGGCACGGAGCTGGATAGTTTGACATCCGTGGCAGAGTGATAGCCGCTGAGCAGGCCCCTGTCAATCATGGAGAATCCACTGCATCCACTGAACATTATCATCTCCAGACAGAGGAGCAGCTTCAATGACAGACTGCTGTCACTGTCCTGCTCCACACACAGGCTGAGGAGATCGTTCCACCCCCACACTATGCGACTCTCGCATTCCAACCAGGGAGGTAAAACTTTAATATTATGCAAAGTTATTGTCTGTTATACCTGCATTTTTATCACTCTTTAATTTAATATTGTTTTTTATCAGTATGCTACTGCTGGAGTATTTGAATTTCCCCTTGGTATTAATAAAGTATCTATCTATCTATCTATCTATCTATCTATCTATCTATCTATCTATCTATCTATCTATCTATCTATCTATCTATCTATCTATCTAGTTTGGAGGGCAATGCATGAAAATCTGAGCTGTCAAAGCCAATTTCAAAGAGCTGAGATGTGAGCCTTTGTAAAGTATGTTCATTGGAAATTGTACTTTGTTTTGGTCAGTCTAATACAATTTTTGCTCCCCTCACTAATTTTTTGGTTGTACTTGTTCTGAATATGAATATTATGATAAGACTGACAGTAAAGCACTTATCGCACTATTAAAATAGCATTCCTTAAATAGGCCCTCTGGGAGGCACTCAATCGCATGTACTATTTTAAACAAATGTACAGTATTATGGGATGAAAACTGGCATTTTATTACTAAACATAGTGTTTTTTGCAACATTACTGGTATGATCATTGAGGCTGCTGGGAATGCAATCTCTGATCACATAATGAAGGCATTGCACAGTACACTTTCTTCAAATGCATCATTTTGATCAAACGTTGAACCTTATGTTTGTGGCAAAGGGGCATTTTTTAAAGCACCACCTGCAGCTACTTAATGTTTTGCAAATTCCATCTTCAGCATCTCCTGAATGACTCAGTGTGCATTGATGTAATTTTAATCAAATTGAAATTCAGTAATTCTCTGAGTTCAGCTTGTGCTTTTCCAGTGGGGAAATGAGATTCTAGATATTTCAATAAATCTTTTGCTCCATTTCTCCATTTCTGTACCAGGAAACTGCCTGTATGATGTGACAAACTCTGTCTACTGGGGGAGCTATATCTGGCCTAAAACACCAGCAGAATCTACAGCCAACCAAAGCTGTGCTAAAAACACAACTATGAATGCTTTCCGACGTTGGTAAGTTTAATTGGAACATTATTTATAATCATTAAGAAGTGAGAGAGAATTTATTTTGTATTCAAGCAAAATCAATGGTGATAGCAACAGAAGGATCACTACACAAAACTGATCGATCTTCAAAGTGACTGACTAATTTACAGTCTATGTTATGGCACCCTGGGTGCTAGGGAAGCAGAACCAAAGTGATGTGATTGCTCATTTCTATTGATTATATTTTATGGCAATCCTTAGCTGCACAAGCTGTGTCCAAGAATAAATATGACATAATCATTATCGGCTTCTCTGTATTCTATCTATTCCAATCTGTCTGAGAAGGCTTTCAGATTGTATCACCTTCTGAGTGATGGCCCCAATGGTACACCCTTCTCAATTTGTGTAGTTGTTCTCTTACTTTTCTGTTAATCTTTCATTCTCTTTCTGTCTTTTTCAAGTTTCTGAACATCATCAGTCTTATAAAACTATCATGTCAGACACTTCATTCTTAAGATAGATGCATTTTCCCAAGTTGATCGGCCCCCATGTTAGTGTGGGGGTATCATAATAGACAGATTATATGTACTTGTAGAGCCACGTCTAAAAGGTTTTTTTGCACTTGACTGTAATTAGCCTCAGTTAAATAGATGGACCTTCCGGATACTGTAGATAACAATCCTTGATAAAAAAAATGAATGTTGTGAGAAACACAAAGTTAACAAAATGTAAGCCATTTTGTTCTTTAAACATGCATGCCAAAAAGCCAATTAATTCTTTTAAAAAATGTTATTCAACTTCTTGCAGCAAAATAAGTAACAAGACATTTAGAGCTCATTGGCAGGATCCAGAACTTGGACAGTGCCCTATGATTAAAGAACTACCAAAGACCATCCCTGGTCTGGAGGACATTGATGTCAATGGCAGTAAGTAGAACTACATTCTGATGTGTGACATTATCTACTATGCAACTCTTCTAGCATTGTGATTCAAATGGTGTATTTAATGTTTTATTAATTTTACATGTTCTTATAATAAATATAATAAACCAGTAATGGCGCACTGCACGATAATGTGCAGTGAATACATTTGACTTGAGCATTGATTGTTTTCATACTCTTTCTCTGTTTAGCATTCGTTTGCTCAGACGTTGATGTGCTTGCTGCTTCCTGAGCAGCTCTTCTTTTCTCTACCCTAGCGCCCTGTTTCTTTTCTTCTTTCTTCGGCATCTTTTTGCATTAAAACTGATTAAGTCAGTGTTTGTGTTGCAATTACTTAGTCTTCTTTAATTTTTCACTTAAGCTGGCACTTAACTCTTCAATCTGCCTCAAGAATGATTTAAGATATGAAGATTTAGGGGAAGTGACGGCGAAGGTGGTAGGGACGAGAACGGCACCCGTATGCATGTGCCACATGCCCACCCTGCTGGCCACTACTGAGAGTTGATTCTACAATAAAATAAAATAAAAATCAGAATAACCTTGAGGTCAATAATCACCCCGAAAGCAGATAGTAGACGTCATGTAGTATATGTGTACCAAATTTCAGGTCAGTAGGTCAAACGGTTTGTGAGCTACAAGTAAATTTGTCCTGGACAGACAAATGGACAGTCACGGTAGTGTATTACTGTATATACATATAAAGATTACCATGATGAAGCATAACCAATTTATAAAGAGAGGGAGAGATACGATTGCCCAAGTTTATTTTTCCCAATATGTGTTATATTCTCACTATTGGGCACTCATCAATCGTAAAATGAGAAGACTAAAAGAGCTAAGTATAGTTTGCAGACCTCTCGCTTTACCTATACATGTATCTTTATTGGGTGATGGGAATTGGAATCCCTGCTTCTTCACCAAAGGTATAGCCCCTTTCACCTTTATCCTTCTGCATTGCTCAGTACAGCCAATAGGTTTTTCCTTTACACAGCTGAAAACTCTCTGTGGAGTTTGCCTTTGGTCCTGAATTTTAGGTATTTTTTAGGGTTGCATGAGTAATCACATATTAAACTACTAATCCATTTAAGGGCCAATCTGATAGGACCTAAGTGATCATATGCTGTAGTCAGCTTTGGAAATTTGTTCTTCAGTCTTCTTCTAGCATGACCATACTACATCATATTGAAAGTGATGGTATTAAGGATGGCTCCAATTTTGGCTCCTAGCACAGGGCTCTTAAAGTACAGTCTATCAAACTGTAAATACACTTCGGTGACACAGATTGCAGGGCGATATAACTCAGCCCTGGAATTTCTATTTAAACATTGACTTGCTCTGACTCTAAATCTGACATCTGCCTTTCTGGTGCTCTTTTTGTCTTACTAGTCCTCCGGACATATCCCAGAATGGCCTGAATTGTATCTTTTAGCTTTATAGTATACTAGACATAGTATAGTTCAGTGGCTTTACTAACATGACTTAGATAATTACAGCTTGTTTCCATTAATACTCCATTAATTCAATTTAGAGTTGTAAGGGGACTCGGGCCTCACCTGATAGCACTTGGAATAAGATAAGAAAATGCCCTTGGCAGGCACCATTTCATCTCAGGGCCCTCTCATGCACACACCCACATTCACATGGGAATCAATTTAGAATCACCAGTTACCATAACTTGCTTTCTATACTTTCAGGATAGATTTGAATAATAATTTGCTAGAAGTTGGATGGTAATAAAGACCCAGTGTGGGGTTATGTGCATGCGTCTGCCTTGCGATGGACTGGTGTTCTCCTATCCAGGGCTGGTTCCTTTCTTGCTCTTACTGCAGTTGAGATAGTTATCAGTTCTCTATGACCCTGATCTAGATAAGTGAGTAGTAATATGAATGAATGAATGAATGACATTGGGACCTTTTTGAAAGTGTTTTCTCTCGCTAAATGCCATGCAATAAAGTAGCTGGACAGGGACACCTGGAATGGCAGCAACATAAAACCAAAGGTCATTTTTAGCTTTTGTGACACCACCAAGGGTCGTACAGCCACCACAACCCGGACACAGATTCAACTCAACACCCGTATTTATTTACAGTAAAAGTGTACAAATTACCAACACCACACCACACCAGTACTCAGTTCCTTCTTGTTGCCAGTCCATCCGCCTCCACTCTTCTTCAGGCTTTGTCTCCTTCCTCCTGACTTTGACCATTCAATGGAGTGAGGCGGATCTTCTTATTCAGGTCCTGGGAGTGTTCCAGGTGGCTCATCAGTATTACCTGGAATCACTCCCAGGAGTGCTGGAGGTCCTCTATAGGGTTCTACAGCTCCCCCCTGGTGGCCCCCACGGAACCCAACAGAGCTTCACCAAACTCCAGCTCCCGACATGTCCTGCGGGAATCGATGGTGCCACAGCCACCCAGGAGAGCTTCCCTCTAGTGTCCCAGGGGAGGTATTGCCTCACTAGTGCCCTCTCCCCTGGTCCTTCCATTCTGTTGGCATCCCGGCCAGGTAGTGGCTGTGGCCACCCACCACGCTACATAATTTGAACTCTTCATCAAATATAAACATATCCTTGATATTGATAGAAAGATAGCATGTTGGCTTAGAAACTTCTACATCTGGCTAGATTTAACTCTTCCATTCAAAGCCACTTGGATCTCTTAGTAACAAGTCTGACCCAACAGAATGATGAGATGTCAGAATTTACAAACATATTGTGCTAAGCTAAAGTCTGGGTCTGAGATGAAATTAGATTTGGATAAGTGGCAGTGTGGATCATTAATAAGCATCTGTGTTTGTGTTAACAGACAATGCATGGGTACTGGCAGAGCTGATCAAGAACCTGACCACTAACATGACTTCCATTACTGAAGAAGATCTTAACATTGTGCTGTTGAAAGTAACAGAGGTGGTAGAAGTTGGAGCGCTGACCCCTCCACTTGGACAGGTCATTATTGATATCATCAGCAATGTCCTGAAAGCAAGTGATAACTTATGGGACACTGCAAGCAGGTAAGTTGTAATGGAGTGAAGAGAACGGTCTGACAGTTTGATGATGGAAGGAAAACCTGAAGATTCATTACAAAAATGGCAAATTTCAGCTTAATCTTGGTCTGAGTTCAAGTTAGCAATAAAGTACAATCTAGCATCATAACTAAGGTGCTTATGAGTTATAGTTATGATGTGTGTAATGTCAGGGGTAGGAATGCATGCTGAAGATTGAATCAACTAGAGTTTATTTTTATTATAACTGTTTCCAAAGTGAATAACAACCCTAAGAGATTAACAGAGTGACAATATAGTTGTCTCTGCTTTTCTGTAACTAGGCCATTAACAGGGAAAATTACTTACTCATGGTTATACATCGTCTCAGGGGTGGGATAGAATCTACAAAGGTGTGGTTTGTATGGTGCTATTTTATTGTAAACATCATTTAAAGGCTGTTTACAGGGACATCATAGTGACATAGTCACATAGCTTTGGGGATCACATCTAAAAGTATGTGGTGATATTATAGGTATACATGGTCATGATTGTTATGTATCTAGTTATGTATATATTAAAACCATTTTAAGGCATTTTGCATAGTTACTGTGATGAATTCATGTTTTTATTGTGTAGTTGTGAGCACTAGTAAGTTGGATTATATGCTCATGGAAACACAATGACCCAAAGAAGGGACTGAACTAGAAAACCTGGTGATTATAGTCCAGTGCCTTAGGTCACTTCACTAGCTTGCTATGGTGCAAGCATTGACAACTGTCTGACTCTGTCCGTTAACAATCAGTCATTCAAGCATATTACATGTATTTGGACATTGATGAATTTTGTTTTGCTTTTTACACTGATTTGGTGGGATAGTGTATGATTGCATTCTGTATTTTCTAACATTCCTAAACTATTCAGAGATCCAGTGTCAATACTAGAAGCATTGGGCACAAAGCAGTAGCTGTTTCTGGATGTGGCACACCTGACTATTGTATTCAACCTTGTGCATACCCCAAATGTAAACTTACTTGCTTTGAACCAGTATAGTGTGCGATTGACCCGGGATGGACCCTGCTCTCTTACCTGGCCTGGAAGCCAAAATGAGGGATGGTCAGGAAGCAAGCTACAATCTTCCCCCTCTGTGCCAGGAGTTAGACATGGAGGAACACTGTGGCAGCAGGTGTGCCAGGGCTGGTATCATAGTAGCCATTTATGTACATGTTGATGGATGGTTGGGGAAGCAACCTGACTGGGGTGGTTGACAACCCTTTTCCTGGTTGGGAGGCCAGAAATATGGAACATTGGGAGACTGCCTTCTATGGGCAGATTGTTCCCCTGTACAATGGGTGGCAGCATTCCTTCTGTGAGTAAAGGGCAGCATGACAGTTGTGGTCCCATATGGCTGCACATTCAGGTTCTATGGCAGCTGCTGGGGGAGCTGCTGGGAATTAACTGCTGAGTGACCAGGGTGGTCCTGCCTAACCTGAAAATGCCTCCCGTAGGCACTAGATTGAACACATGAGGTACTGCTGGTTTAAGAGCCCTCCACTTGTCCTGGGAGTCGGAATTGGGACCTGATAAGGGCAACACTTGTCTGGGAGGAGTAAAGAGAAAAGGAAGGAAAAAGGAAGACAGATCCGTGCCGTGCTGTATTTTAAACAAAAGAAGCCTGTACAAAGGTATTGTCTCATTTAAAATCGCTTTATTAGAATTGGGACTGCTGTGGTACAATTACACAGTGGTGCCCCCCTAGAGCACACAAGTATCACAAATCAATCTAAGATGTATGGGTTTGGGATGTGTAAATAAAGCCCACACACACTGGGACAATGTGAAACTGTTTAGAATCTTGTTGGGTTCTGTAAATGGATTCAGATACATTTAAAGTATTGTGACTACTGGGGGGATGCTCAACCAACCAGAACACAAACTCACTTATTTTATTGGAAAAAAAATGAAAATGATGCAGATAGTCCCCTGGAGATATCAGAGACCCAGTACATTTATAAAGGATTTAAATAAACAATCTGTTTGGGTTAAGGCCGGAGTTATACTTCACGCGACGCATGCTGCAGCGGATGCTCCTGCTACGCAAGCGTTGTAGTGTTCATACTTGCGCGCGTACTTAATGTAAATCTGGAGGAATCCACCAAGTGGCAGTGCGAGATATTATCACAGTGAGAACATGTTCGGCTTCTCTGTGTTGTGAATTGCCTGGAACACTCATTAAATTCTGATGACACCTTACCACAATATCTCTGAAAATTATGTTTATTGATTAAATCCATCAATCCAGGGATGTGTTTATTCCAGCAAGCACTGGGCACAAGTGAGAAACAATCCCTGGACGAGGCCTCAGCTCAACGCAAGGTGAATACAAGTACTCGCATACACTAGCGTCATTTTAGCTGCACCAAATTACCAAATCTGCATATCTGTTGAAGGAAACCAGAGCACAGTGTGGAATACAAGCAGGAAATACCAGCAACATAACTCCCTGTGAGACAGCAGTGCTATCGCTCCACCACCGTGACACCCCCATGTGTGTAATTATTCCTCCATGTGTGTAATTATTAACAGTATTCATTATTTAAATGAAATTATATGTAAAATGTGACATACACACTTTAATGCATTTAATCATGAAAGTGGTATCAAGTACAAATCTAAAGATTCTAAATGTGCAGAGAGTTGGAATATCATACATGTCATGTGTTCTGTGTGGTGATCTATTGCTGCTTGCCGCTGCTGTCAGGTCCAAGAAGCTGGTAGCGATTAAAAACTGGGATGACGTTTACGATGGTCTGCATTAATGATAAAGTAAACTACGGGGTTAAAGTGGACATTTCGAGATTAAAGCCGAAATTTCTACTTTAATCACAAAATACACGTTTTCACCGTGTCCTTTATTTTTTTCTCAGTGGCTCAAATATAGCGCTATACATTATGTTGCTGTATTAAGTTGCAAAAAAAACTCTTTTAAAATGTATCGTGTCATTACGATAGGGAATATGCGATGCTTGAATATAAAAGCACCACGAATGCACCTGTATGTCAGCATTTTGCTTCACCACATTGAAGCATTCATCCCATAGGATCTGCATAGAGGCTTTCTGTCACATGTAGATAGTCAACAGAGACACTGACGTCACGTTCCGACTTTTAGCACACTGCGCCCACCGACTTTTTGCTGGTATTGCAACTCGCGCACGTGTCGCGCTAATTTCTGAGGACCTGCTCAGAGGACGCGTGAAATGAACGCTGGGAACGCGTGGCAGCCATGATGCGGGCGCATACGCGTTCTGAGCGTGAAGTATAAATGAGCCCCTAACAGTTACCGTTTCCTTTCCATGAGCGTCAATTGTCTGATGAACATTTTCAAGCTCTCAAAAGTGTAGTGGTTCTCTCTACAGCGATAAGGCCCACTTTAACTTTGGTTAGACATGGTTCTGACCAGAGTTTCTCTTCCTCTTTCATTACTCCTTCTTCATTGGCTAGAAGTGAATTGAGTCATCACCCTCCAGCCATTCTATTTCTCTGTGTACTTTTTTGTGTAACCAGAGGAGGCAGAGCTCTTTGCAAGGGTTTGACTTTACTAGGCTAGCTATGCCTTCCAGTGCTTTTGTCTCCTTTACTGGATATTATCTGTTCTTTTGACTTCCTGTCCTTCCTTGAACAAAATGACAAGCATGCTCTGAGGACTCTAGAGATGTCTGTCTGTTTTCTTAGGGTTTTCTCAGTGCCCTCTGCTTGGCCATCACAAGGAAGAGGAGGAGTGAGACATAGCACTACTTGAAGCTGTGCAAAGGAGAGTCGCCAGGTGTATCCAGAATGTGTTTAATTCTGGGATGCTCTGGAAAATAATCCTTTTTAGTCTTGAGCAGAGCGAGCTAGTGAGACCTAGTCCAAGTTTTTTTTTAATTCTCAAAGACACTGTCACGCACGCGCGAATAGGAGACCGCGGACGGACCTTGACATGCTTTGGAAGACGTTCGCCGGCAGGGAGTGGCGGGGTACTAACCTTTCTCCTTTGCTTTCTTCCAGGAAAAAAGACGCTCCGCCACCAAAAGCCTCATTCCCGCAGCACGTTACTTCCGCCCTTTCTCCGCCATTGTTCCTGATGTCGTCAATCCCATCCTCCCTCACGGTTCCTTCCCAGCATTCCTCCACTTCCGGCTCCTCCTCTATAAAATGGCCGCTGACGCCATTTTCGGTGTCATGCATAGGATCAATTTTGTTTATGTATCTGACCGTTGTTTTGTTTATTGACTGTGGAGAATTTTTCAGTATACGGGGCCGGAAACCCCAAACCTTTATGCTGTCTCCTCTTGTCTCTTTTACAGTGGCTTAGTCGACAGGATATTGCTTCAAAAAAAATGACTGAAGGACAGGACCTCAACACAGTGCTGAAGGGGATGAATGCCCAGATCCTGTCCCTGCAGCAAGCGCAGGCCGCTACCACCCGAGAGTTGGAGGCAATGAAGGCCAGGTTGGCAGAAGCCCAGAGGGTAAGGCCCGACCCACCTTGACCAATGCCTCCACCTCTAGTACCAATGACGGAAGCGGACGACATAGAGTCATACTTGGGCATATTTGAAAGGATGGCCACCTGGAACAAGTGGCAGCGGTCCGAGTGGGCGTCCATTCTGGCGCCCTACCTGAAGGGACCCGCGCAGCGGGCTTACTACGATCTCCCCGAGGAGGAGGCGAGTTCGACCTCCTAAAACAGGAGATCCTGGCCCGCTACGGCATCACGCCCGGGCCAGCAGGCGAGTGAATGGCGGAGCTGGCAATTCGACCCCGAGAAGCCGGCCCGAGCACAGGCCTTCGACTTCTGGGGAAAAATGGGGTGTTGGCTACGGCCCGAGGGTCCCCAAGCCCGGAAGGTCGTCGAGCAGGAGGCCTGTGAAGGCCTGGTAAATGCCATGCCTAGCTCCCTCGCCCAGCAGGTCCGGCACCACCCTTATAAGGACATGACAGGACTCCTGGAAGTCCTGGAACGTCAGCTCGCGGTCTTCTGAGCCGGGGGGTCGGAAAGGCAAACTCGTGGAAACCGACAGGGACGGGTGGCCACCCCCGCGCCGCAGAAACCCAAAGAAAAGCCGGCCTCCCCGCACTGTTACAAGTGCGGTGAGACCAGCCACCTACTGCCGACCTGTCCCCTGAACACCACCACGGAGCTGACGGTACTGTACTCTGTCGCACCCCCTGGCGAGTCCGAACACGGGAGTGGTGTTATTGAATGGGCATTCGGTTGTGGCTCTGTTTGACTCCGGCAGCAACATAACCATTGTCGCTCGCCATTATGTATTACCACGACAGTGGCTTAAGCAACATTTGCAAGTCACTTGCGTGCATGGGGAGACCAAGTCATACCGTTCTGCACAGTGCTACATCACCTGGAAGGGGCAATTGTCTAAGTTGATGGTCGCGGTGTTGCCCGAACCCCCTTCAGTGATTTTGGGACAAGACTGGTCACACAAAAAAATGCGGTAAGACACACACCGCTCCCGGAGCCTCACTGGGTCTGGTTATGAGGGGGCAAGGCACCCTTCCCGCAGTCTCTACGCCGTGCTCTGGGGCAGGCCCTAATGGCGCAGGCACATCGGGGGACGAGCCAGGGAACACTTCCGCTGACCAGCTCACAAGACCCCCTGAGCAACTTGGCCCATCAATTTCGGCCCACGCCTGCCTCATTTAAAAGGGAGCAGTGGAATGACGATTCCCTGCGGTTTGCCCGGAATGCTGTTGTTCTTCCAGGCAGCTCACAAGCTGACGGATCCATACCACGCGAACCCTTCTTTGTGCTTAAGAATGATCTGTTGTATTGGGTGGCGACACATGAGGGCGAGGTGCGGAAGTTGCTGCTTGTTCTGCGTACCTTCCGGCGGGAGGTATGTGACCTAGCTCACGCTCACCTCCTAGGTGCCCATCTCGGGGCCAAAAAACCTTCGGAGAGGATAAAACTCTGCTTTTACTGGCCCGGGATCAACGAGGAGGTCCGGCGTTTCTGCCAATCCTGTCCGGAATGTCAGATTCGCCAGATTCCTAGGAGGGACCGCGCTCCTCTCGTCCCTATACCCCTAATAGATATTCCCTTTGACAGAATAGGGGTGGACTTAGTAGGACCCCTGGAACCCTCAAACCGCGGCCATAAATATATATTGGTCATGGTGGATTACGCTACCCGATACCCAGAGGCGGTTCCCCTGTGCTCCGCTAACACAAAAAATATTGCACGGGAATTAGTCAACTTATTTTCTAGAGTGGGTATACCCAAAGAAGTCCTCACGGACCAGGGTACACCCTTCACCTCAGATACGTTCAGGGAGGTCGCCAAATTACTCCGGATAAAGCACCTGAAGATGTTTGTCTATCACTCTCAAACAGACGGGCTGGTAGAGCGTTTTAATCAGACGCTTAAACAGATGTTAACAAAGTAGTTAACGCCGATGGCAGGAACTGGGACCAGCTCCTACTGCTCGTGCTTTTTGCTTACCGGGAAGTGCCCCAGGCCTCTACGGGCTTCTCCCCTTTTGAGTTATTGCACGGGCGACAACCCCGAGGACTTTTTGACATACTAAAAGAGGGCTGGGAGGCTGAGGCCCTTCCCTCCTCCAATATATTGGAGTATGTGGCGCAACTGCGCGACAGGCTCGCTAAAATCAGTCCACTCCTAAAGGACCACGTGACTCGTGCTCAGGCAGCGCAGGCAGCGCAGGCCCGGTGTTACAACCGCAACTCCGTCCTCCGGGAGTTCTGCCCGGGGGATCGAGTGATGGTGTTTGTCCCAACCTCCCATTCTAAGTTGCTAGCTCACTGGCAGGGCACATACAAGGTTAAGGAAAGAAAGGGGCTCGTTGACTAAGGTTAAACAACCTAATCGTCGACTGAGTGAGAAGATCTACCACGTTAATTTCTTAAAACCCTGGAAGGACAGGGAGGAGTCTCCCGACACTCGTAGATCCCTCTCCCTATTCACAAGCACGTCTGCCCTTAACCTCGGTGACGAGCTGACACCCCTACAGCGGCAAGATATAACCCAGGCAATCCGAGCAGTCCCCGAAGTAGTGAGCGAGTCACCGGGCCGGACCTCGCTGATTGCGCACGACATAGTCACGGACCCCGGAGTAATCATCCGGGAGAGACCCTATAGACTCCCGAAGGCAAAACGCGCTGAAGTGGAACTGGAGGTGCAACGGATGTTGGATATGGACATTATTGAGGAGAGCCATAGTCCTTGGTCCAGTCCTATCGTCCTCGTTTCCAAGCCGGACGGCTCCTAGAGGTTTTGTAATGACTTCAGACGTCTGAATCAGGTCTCCAAGTTCGACGCCTACCCGATGCCCTGCATTGATGACCTACTTGAACGGCTGGGTACGGCTCAATACTTGACTACTCTTGACATGACGAAAGGGTATTGGCAAATTCCCTTAACGGCATCTGCGAAAGAGAAAACGACCTTTAGCACCCCTAGCGGACATTGGCAATACAAGGTCCTCCCATTTGGGCTACACGGGGCCCCAGTGACATTTCAACGTCTGGTGGATAGAGTGCTGAAGCCCCACCAGTCCTATAGTGCCGCCTACTTGGATGACGTCGTCATCTATTCCGTCACCTGGGAGGAGCATCTATTGCAGGTCTCTGCTGTCCTCGCGACACTAGCTAAAGCCGGCCTCCACATTAACCCCCGTAAGTGTTTTTTTGGCTTGAAGGATTTAGGCTACCTTGTGGGACGAGGACAGGTGAGACCCCAATGTTCCAAAATCAAGGACATCTTGGAATGGCCCCGTCTGAATACCAAGAGACAGGTGCAGGCTTTCTTGGGGTTGGCGGGGTACTACTGCCGGTTTGTACCCCGCTTCTCCAAAAGGGCAGCACCCTTGACCAATTTAACAAAGAAGGGCGCTCCCCTGTACGTGGTATGGAACGACAAGGCAGAACACGCATTCAGTGACCTAAAAAAGGCCCCAACGTCGGCACCTGTATTAAGGACCCCTGATTTCGGGCTCCCTTTTATTCTCCACACCGCTTCGGACACAGGCCTGGACGCCGTTTTGAGCCAAAGCGTCGATGGTGTCAAACACCCTGTGATGTACTTAAGCCGGAAACTGCTGGACCGAGAGACCAGGTATGCGGCAGTGGAGAGGGAAGCCTTGGCCATTAAGTGGGCAGTAACCCATCTCCGTTACTACCTGTTGGGTCGCGAGTTCACTCTAGTGACCGATCACGCTGCGCTTCAGTGGATGTCCCTACATAAGGAGTCAAATCCGCGGGTCACCAGGTGGTTTCTGGACTTGCAACCGTATAAGTTCATGGTCACTTATCGTCGCGGCAACCTTCAGGCCAATGCCGATGCCCTCTCTCGCATCCACGACCTCTTGGTTAGGTCCGCCCGATCTGACGGTCTTGGGCTGAGGGGGGGGTCGTGTCACGCACGCGCGAATAGAAGACCGCGGACGGACCTTGACATGCTTCGGAAGACGTTTGCCGGCAGGGAGTGGCGGGGTACTAACCTTTCTCCTTTGCTTTCTTCCAGGAAAAAAGACGCTCCACCACCATAAGCCTCATTCCCGCAGAACGTTACTTCCGCCCTTCCTCCGCCATTGTTCCTGACGTCATCAATCCCATCCTCCCTCACGGTTCCTTCCCAGCATTCCTCCACTTCTGGCTCCTCCTCTATAAAATGGCCGCCGACGCCATTTTTTGTGTTGTGCATAGGATCAATTTTGTTTATGTATCTGACCGTTGTTTTGTTTATTGACTGTGGAGAATTTTTCAGTATACGGGGCCGGAAACCCCAAATCTTTATGCTGTCTCCTCTTGTCTCTTTTTACAACACTAAAAAGGTTATTATAGCAGGAATCTTTCAATTAAACAGTGTTCCACCTGCTCAAGGACAATAGTAGTAAATTAAGGGGAAGTGTATTTAAGATTACTTCATGCATAGAGTTGTGCAAATTTGGAACAAACCACCATGGCATGGATTTGAATTGGATACTCTGACAACCTGTAAAATGTGTCTAGATGAGATATTAGGACAATTTAGCTATTAGATAAAGAAACTGACTTGATGGGCAGAATGGTCTCCTCTACTATTGTAATCTGTACATGTTACAATAATGACCCCTCTACCTATGACTCTTTAATATGTCAAGGTTCTTGTGTTGTTATTGTGACTACTAGGGGTCGTTACAGCACCCCAAATTTCAGGCAGAACTGCGTGGACACAAGTTGCAGGTTCAAACACAATGTGTATTAACAACAATACCTTACAAAAGGCATCTCACACATTGTATTAAAAAGTATTCTTTTCTCTCTTCTCTATCGTTTATTCCTCCAGTCCTCCCAGATGAGCTTTGTCCTTCTTCTACCCAATTCCAACTCGCATGGGTGAGACAGAGCAACTTCTTTTATCCAAGACCCAGGAGTACCTCCTGTGCTAGCACATATCATGTTGGAAGTACTTCTGGGTAAAGTGGTAGTCCCAGAAAAAGCCCCTGGTGGCACTCATAGAATCCAATAGGGCAGCACCACAGCTCTCTAGTTCCCCACATGCCCTAGGAGATTTCATTAGAATACCGAGGCCCATGTATTCTGCCATCTCGCATATGGAGTTCTCCCTGATTGCTTCATTAAGTTGTCCTCCTGGCTGGGTAAGGGTCCTTAATCTACTCCTGCCTGGATGTCGACAAACTCCTTATATTATTGGCTCCACATTATGACTAAGACAGGAAGTGTCTCCTGGCCTCCAAGGCAGTTAATGGAATGGGATCCATCCTGGAAGGGTCATTAGTGCATGCGTGCTGTCTATTACATTATGAACTGTGGCAATGCAATAAATAAATATAAAAAAAATTTAGTCTTTTGCAAAAAAAGTTCACCTCTTATAATCATTTTACCTCTTTTTTATGTTGGAGATAATACAATTCATTTTTAGGTTTAGCATACATTTAAAGTGCTTTTGACAACATTTATTCTACATAGTTGCACATTTTTAAGACAGAAATCTGCTATTTCTGGAAAGAAGAAAGATTGTAGTATTTATTAGGCCTTATTTTTATGCCTTTTATATTAGGAGAAAGTTGTGTGTGACATTTCTTTTTGCTTACTTGTTGCTGAGCTCCCCTATATTTTCCATTTTTTTCTTTCCAAAGAAACTGATAACTTAATTCAAGTTAAGCTTAATCACTTTTGCAGAAACTACAGTTAGTATTCTTCATATCACAGTGTTGCAAACTCTACTTGCAATAAGCATGTTTCATTACAAAAGCACAAGCAATGGCCTATAAGTATGAAGTTAAGCTAGATCCCGCAATGCACCCTTCTGCTATGTTGGGCTTCCCTGCACTACAAAGCTGACATTAAACAAATATTTTTTTCAGTGAAAGGAAATATTGTAAGTACATAAAGAGTCCATTGTTGTCTTTTTATCAAAAAAAGTAAATGTGAAGAATTTTAACATGTTAGTCCATTTAGGCCAATGTAGAAAGTCAGTCTCAATTGACTAACATTTTTCAAAACATGATGATTGTGGACAGTTAAAGACTACCAAAATACTACTGTTTGTGCACTTATTGGTAACATAATCCATACCTCTATTGTTGTGTGTGTTAAGAAAAAGTTTGTACACCACGAATATCCAATAGACTGCTATGTTCGTCCATGAGAATTATGGCTGGTATGATCATGGATGACTGACTTATGTAAAATCATAACTGGGAATATTGGAAATCTTTACGTGATGTAATGTGATGGAAGCATACAAAGGTACCTGGTATATGGTCTTCCTGTAGTAAATTCAGTAGCTTATCAACATTTCTGCAGCAGCTTAAATGCCATGCAGCACTATTGTGCTGAAGAGTAAAGGTCATACATGATAGAGCCACACAAAGTAAACATCATGGTTGGTTGCCTTTCTATTATTAGCTGGTCATACACTTTTTGTTAGCTTCAGTTCCAAATCAACACAAAGCCACTGGCTGCACTGGGAGAAACAGATGGCTGTTGTTCTATTAAATTTGTTCTTCTTAAATATTTTAATATTCTAATTAAATTATTTTGTTGTTGCATTTGAGTCCTGGCCTGGGCACTGCCTGTGTGGAGTTTGAACATTCTCCACAAATCTGTGTGGGTTTTACTTCAAGTACAAAATTTTTCAGAATTGTGCTATATTCTGAAGTTCTAGCCTGTAAATTGTTCTTCTGCATTTGCAAATGGGGTCAATATTCCTAGTTATCATCGAGTTAATAGGAGCAGGCAGAGTATTTGTGTGCATATAACAATACATCATTTACATTATATCCCTCTTCATTGTCTACCCATGTACATTAAACGTCAGGCTGGCATTGTACTTTGGCTCAACACTCCTAAAATTCTGTTTACATTTCTAAATAGTGAAAAGCTGTAAAAACAGAACAATGTGCCCGTTAGGGAATTCAATTGGTACCCAGATGTTTTTTCATTCCTGCATTCCCGGGAATGTAAATGCTGGACATCCCAGCTCAACGGGAATGGCCAGGCTCGCATATATAGCGTGTAAAAGTGTAAAAATCAATCAAGAAAAAACATATTATAGTTATAGGTAGAAAATAATTAAGTGGCACTTTTTTTGGCCCACGGTGTAGTGTGTTGCTCATTAATTCAGTCAACAACAGACCAGCAGCTGTCAGTCTCCCGGCTCCCACTAAGACTGAGCACAGTGGACTGGGAGGTGTCTGCACTCTGCAGCTCACGAATGCCGGGAGGGGGTAGAGTTCGTTGACGTCTGTGGCACATGCTGTTGACAGTACAGGCTGGTGTCTTCATCAGACAACAGCTTTGAACAGCAACTTGAAATTGCAATGCTTGAGTTTGTTGCATCTGCATTAACTGTGCCAAGAAACTTGCCATCACAGAATGATGACAAGAAACTGGATGCATCAGTAAAAGCTGAAATGGTGGTGTTTCACAGCAATGGCAAGCTCGGGTGTTGTATAGAACAAGTGTATCAGTATCTGATGACTGTGCCGCCTACTTCAGTGGAGGCAGAGTGTGCTTTCTCAGCAGCTGGCGTACTCTACACGAAGGTGCGCTCTGGCCTGGGCGACCACACGCTCGACACGTTGTGCTTTCTACGTTCTTATTGAGCAACTAACTAGATACATGTACTTATATGACTGTATGAACTGCTTGTAGTTAAAGTTAGTCTTTTATTGGTGTCAACATATTGCAGTAGTTCTATTAAAAATAAGTGTTGGTCGTTCTAAAACCGTTCACATGTGAAATGCCCGTGCACTGTATCATTCACGGGAGCCCAGGATTCCGGGGAATGACATGCGGGATTCCTGAATTCCCAGGAATGGATTCCCTAGTGCCCATAGATAACAAGTATAAGAAAGGAAAGTAAAACTTTGAAGGTTGGGTGTGCCCATCACCATAGACAGTTCCTGTAATCAAGGGAAACAATGCTTTCAAGATGGGGATGTTTGCTTCTCAGGTCCCCAATCACAGAAAGTCTTAAGAACCCCTTATGCCACCAGAATGCTCATATCTCAGAAAGACATGCAGCAGTGTTTGGATGGAGCTCTCGGATCAAATCTAGGCTGAAGCTTTATACTATAGGCGTGTGGGTGGTAGTAGTGGCTCTGGATTTGCCCATCACCATTGGAATAATTTAAACATGATGTTCAAATTGAATGCACTATATTGTGTATGGTGTAAATGCAAAGGAACACGTTTTCCTGTTCTCTTCTAGTTATCAGATAACAGACATTCTGCTCATTGAGCACTGCTTGGTAAATAAACCATGTAATCAACACAAATTTGCCCCTGCACAAGTGAGCTCTTGTCAGATCTTCGTGATGATTTTTTCCTGGGAAAAAAGCGATTTCTGCTCAATCAATGAAGTCCATGACATACCAGCTGTGCATGTATTGTTTGCTGTTTAAAACCCAACCAAACTAACTGGAGATTGAAACAAAGTAACTAATCATCTACTAATCTGATCCAAAACAAGGAGTTTAATGCTGAGAGATAAAGATATGCCTTTGGGTTAGAAATTTCCAGGAGACTAAACCAAGAACAAAAGCAATAATGAAATGCCAACATTGCAAAAGAGTGCTAATCATCACTACAATTACATTAAGTCTGCATGGATTTTGTTTGCAAAATCTTTGCCTTCAGGTGCTGTACGGTACCATTTTAAATAGTCTCTGTGCAGAGACATCACATACAATCCACATTTTGATGCACTTGACAGGCAAATTTGGCATCAATGACCACAAAATGGAGATGACTATGCAAAGGAACAGTAAACAACATGACAATGTGAACATATACATAAATAAAATAACAGTCAATTATAATAATCATGAATTTCCATTAATACAAATTAAATAATAACACAAAAGGAAACGTAATGCAATTAAATTAATAAATCATTTTCACAATAGGTTTTGCTTAGTAAAAACTTTAAATTTAAGATAGGGAAAGTCTAATCAATAGGTTTAGAATTTTTGGCTTTGTTATTTTCTGACTTTGAATTTTGTCTTTTGTTTTAAACCATATTACATGGAACATTCAATTTTTTTGACATTCTGCCACCTTCCTGTTTATTGGTGTTTCCTTCTAGTTTCCTGGTCTAACAGCTAAAGCAAGGCCTTGTGGACTCACCGTTTTTCATGACATGTGACTGGAAAGGGTAGTTCTGTCTTTGGTTGTGACCTCATTAGGTGTGGAAACCTCACTAGAACTTCTGGGTTCTTTTTGGAGTGTGTCTGTTCCCAGCTGATTCTTGTTGCCTCCTGATAGGTGTGTAGAACATGCTTTGAGGTATCTGAAGTCCTCGTCTTATCCCCCTATAATCTTCCCATGCTCCCAACTTGGTCACCATGACAAGACAGAACAAGCTGCAAAACTGAGTACAGAATTGAACCCAGTAGACCACTACAGTTTTATTGTTATGATTGCCATGAATATGACATCTTAATATGTTGCTCTATTGCTGTACACTAAACATATGGCAGTAATGTAATGGGAACAAAAGAGGACATACCTTCCATGGTCACTCAATCCTTTTGCATTCATGATTTTTTTTTTTGTTTTTTTCTTGATGACTAATTGTCTTTGATTTTTTTTTGTGCTTTATTCTTGTGTTTTTGCCTACTTTTGTTTTCACCTTATGTGTGCATCTTGACCATTTTTTACAAAAAACAGACATGAGAATACATATTTTGTTTTATCTGTAAATCTCAGCCTCTGATTTTATTGTTATGACTCTTCTTTAATGATTTATGGAAGTCATTTTTTAAAATATTGCTGGCCAAGATTAATGACACACTTCCTTAGTTCTCTGTTGGCTAAGCATGGCATTTACATGGTAGAAGTTGGCTTTGAAGTGAAGCAATACATGATTGTCAGGCCTTGAAGAAACCATCAGACTTGATTCACATTACAGAATGTTACAATGGTATAACAAGTTTGTAAAGTGCCCTCTTGAAACATTGTTCCTCTCTTCTGTCTTTTGTGCTGTCTAGTAAAGAGAGTCAGCTAAGCTCATTGTACAAAACAAATCAGCTACTGGTGGAAACTGGTAGTATACAAATTTTGGAAAGGGAGCTGGCATTTTTGATACTATTATATCTTTTATAAATTAGACTTTGGTAAGTTAGTACAAGTGAGAGGCTGATGTATACTTTCCCAGTAAAGTTCTCCAGTTTGTTGGAAACAAAATGCAAAGTGGGCAGCATAATGTTTCTGGCCTATTTATGGCAAGAGACAGTAGTAGACTTGCTGCAAAGTTGTCATGATCAGTGCTTATGCTTTTTTATGATTTTTATTTATTTACCCTTTAAAAGTGATTAATTTTTAATTTAATTTTGTATTCATTTAAGTAGAGTTCCTGGGGTTTTAAAGATCAATAACTCTATTTCTAATATTTATTTTTTGCTCCCATATGTTTTTACCAGTGTTAAATATTCACATTCTCCCATAGCGTTATTGTGTTTTTCTTATGGGCACTGCCATTCTGGAATGGTTTTGTTTATGGCTATGCCATTGCTAGTTTTGCTGACTGAGAGTGTGCAACCGCATAAGTGTCTTAGACTTTATCATTCTTCAAAATTTGGATTCATGAATAAACAATTTTTAGTTTCTGAGTTGAGGGTTACTACAACTTTTTCATCCCTCTAACTATGATTTATGTGTTATGTACTTTTTGGCTTTGATCATATGTTTCTTTTTTGGCTTAAAACCAGTTCAGTTCTTTGGCCATGATTCTGTGCAGGTGTCTGTCTGTACATCCCGATCTTTGTTTATTTAAATTTAGTAATTTCTGGTTATCTTGCCTGTCTAAATTCTGATCTGTCTGTGCCTCCCAATTCCATTCTGTCCCTCAAAAAACTATTCTCAAGCAGGTGTCAAGCTGTAGAAAAGTGAAGGTTGTAAACAGATTTGACATGCTAAGCAAACCTTTCCATTTAATTTCAGTGACTTTTGAATTTTCTTTATTTATAATGAATTATTGACTTTCATCTTATTCCTTTTCGTATACTGTGCAGAATCTTGAAAATCACAGATGCTGTAGGCAACAAGATGTTCTTTACTGGACACTCAGTCAACCTCACCTCTGACTTACTGGCTCTGTCAACTTTGAACATCAACTTCTCCTCCTTCATGGGGATCACCTTTGGTGTTTCATCACTCAGCCATAGTTTTGGCCCCGAGGTAATAGAGCTGAACCTCCACAAATGCAGTTCTGGCTCCTAGTGGCACTATGACTTCAGGCTCATCAAAATTTCACATGTTGTGCAACATAATGAGCATCAATATTGGCGAGAACTAACTGTATTTTGTTTTACCTTTTTTTATCAATCAGATTTTCATCAGCCAGATTCCCATTGATGATGCAGTGGCATTTATTTCTCTACCAAGTACACTAAACAATCACCTGAATTGGCAGATCTTGGAAGCTGCTTCTCGACTCCAGTTTCAGTTCTTTGCTAATGTGTCACTTTTTCAGGTAATTCCTGACAATGCTGAATGATTCATTTGGCGATACAGGAAATAGTTTGCATTGTCTTACCTTTCTGAACTTGTTTTGATGTTCAGTGAAAACTAAATTGCTCATCTCTGAATACACCTCTGATTTGCTATTTCCTGATTACTCTGCAGTCGCTTGAGACCTTTTAGTGTATGTTTGATTTGCTGTTATTTAGAGGCACTTTATCAAGCCTAATCTAATGATCTAATTCCTTTATTTAAAAACCTTGTCCTACTGCTATAGTTTTATTATTCATTAATTATGTTTTATTATTACTTGTTCTAGGCATTCATGTATATGTGTTAATTTTTTAAGTATAGTTTGCTCCCTAGTTATTCAACTTGCTATCATCACATGCTCTTCTTGTTCAACCCACATACTGACTAGCCACTAATGTCTCCCTGATTGACAGTACACTAAACAATCACTTGGATTGGCAAGATTGACAAATCTAGAGGTACAAACATTTTATGAGTTTGGGAGATAATGTCTTTTGATTTTCATACCTCTCTCAGCTGTGTAGCTACACATTTATAAGGACACCCTGGCTTGCCTTCTCATTTGTCTCTTAGGACTGAGTGTGCACAATTTGGAACATAATTGTGGATATTTATGGTGTGTTTTCTATCAAAGAAGCATAAACAATGGTACTGCTTGCCACAAGGCAGAGAGTCTAATGGAGGGAACTTACATAGCAAAGTTACCATGGCGTAAGGTGTTTGGACCACCTTTTTTCATTTTGACTGGTTATGCTTAAATCTCAACAGTGATTCTTCTTTGGCTAATTTCCTCAAGAGCTCCTGGACCTCTTACCAGAGATAAAACCTTCCCTGATTTTTTTACACAATGCCAAGGCTCCTCTACACCTCTGTAAGCTATAGGCAAGGGTCTCTGACTCACTGGCACTGTATCCTTCTGTGCATGTACTTTTGTGCACACTCCTGGAGACACTCACCACTGCATTCAACCATACAGGAATCGGGATCGAGCAAAGATATACAAGAGCCCATGTATGTCCTTGACACTGTAGACACATGATGAATAGATTAGTTAGGCTAGCGCAGCCAGATGAGTTAGATTGTATCCTTTTCATGTATAATTAGACCAACTGTTTGAAACCATAAACACTACTTCATTGTATTTCCTGGCTTAGTGAGCTTTCCCAAATAGATTTTTAATCACACATTAATAAACTATATTGCTTGTTGTATAAATGAATCCATGAACCGTTGAAACAATCTGCAGTAGGGGGGGCTGGAGGCAATAGGGTCCACAGACACTGCTGGAAGTTTCCATCTTATTACAGGAGACAGCAGCAGTAGTGGTTTTTTTAGCAGTGTTATAGAGAGGATTCGAAGTTGAATCATTCAACATTGATTTAAAATTGCTGCAAATCACAACACTCTTTTGGCTTTAAAGCCCAAAATAATAAGTGCCTCATCATAAAATTGACTTGAATAAATGTATGTTATCTAGAATCACTAAAAGTTACTCAGCATGCACTAAAAATTGTTTTTCATTCAGTTTTCATCGATGGCTTACGTATCTCCGGCATTTAGTAATAATAAACAGGTGTACAATAGCATTGGCTTTTTCAATAGTGTAAGGCTTCGCTCTGATAAACAATGTACTGTAGTCTAATCAGTGCAATGAAATTCTTATCTACACATTTGACCAACACGGAGAAGGCCGTCAATATCTTTGACTACGAACCCAAATTTCCTTTCCTTGGGGATGTATAATTTGACAAAATAATATGTAGTATTGACGGAAAGAGATGAGTTATACACATATAGTTTCAACAAATTGATGCTAAACTTGATTTCATAATTGCATTGCTCAACAAAAAGGGTGTTTACACTTTTAAAAACTTTTGAAAGAAAGACCCATTGGTCCTTAAGGGTTTGGTAACACTATACACATCTTTTGGACTCATACATTTATCAAAAAGGGTCTAGATGAAAAAAAAAACACATAATAACTGTCTTTTGGAAATTCAACATGGCTAAACACAGCCTGCAATGATACAAAATGGTGTAACTTTATGCAAAAGCTGTCCTCTCTAGTGAGACAATAAAATTGTTAACCAGATTAGTTTAGAAGAAAATGCTGTACCTGCAATCTTAGATGAGATCCTGCTTTGCCCTGGTACAAAACTTTGTGTGCGCTGATAACAGTGCTGTCCCATAAGCCCCAGTGCTCTCCTGCTGCCTGATGGAAACTGTAGTCCCTTCTTCTTAATGTGTCAGACAGCTTATATTTTAATTTGTACCAAAGGCAACTGACATGCACAATTTCGTGAAAATAAGTTCAGCAATTTTTCCATAAAAAAACAAACAAACAGACTAAACAAGACTAATAAACAGATTACAGTTTTATGAATATAATGTCCACAGTTTCAAACATTTTGTAATAGGACTGAGTTTTCAATGTATAAGATAGATAGTTTGATACAAGAAAATGGCCAAAAATTGATCTGAACTTACTGCTGTGTAATTCATTTTTAAGAGTTTAATTGTAGTCCTGAAAATTAGTGATGCAGCTCACTTCAAATCCTTTTACCAAAGTGTAAGATGATGGGACACACACTACAAAGAGGCTTGTGTGACTTGTACTAGTGTTTTGTTTTGTCAGATTTCACAAATAGCTATAATTATCTCTGTCCATCTGACATCAAGACTGGGAATCTGGACATTAGGAAGTAGTGTTAGCATTTGGCAGCATCATACATGTAATTTGTAAAACCTGTCTATTAATCATTAAGCAATTTTAATTTGGATGGCAAACAGGCAAGAATGAAAACAAGGTAGAAACTGTCCCAGGATGGCACAACAGACCTTTATAGGGTAAACACCAAGGCATTCCACATGCACTTACCAGTGACCTTGACTGTGGGCCTTTGAACTGATTAAAAAAAATCAACTAGAAGAAAACTATATAAACTTTGGGAGCCAATGTAAATTCCACTTAATAAGAAGTCCTCACATTTTGTATACTGATTAGCAGGATGTTGGGTTACTGCTGAAACATGGAATATTCTCGCTGTTCATACCTATCTTTTATGCTTTGCACAGCGAATGTCATGCTTTTCATTTTGCAAGATTATACTCAGAGTGAAGAGACAGTGCTTGAGTTTCAACCTGCAGCCTTATAGCTTAATGTCCATCTCATTAGGAAATGAGGAAAAATGGATGCTTCACAGTGCCATACTGTGTTCCTTATGTTTGCTTCATTATTGGCCAACCCGTGATGCCAGTGCAAAAACAGGCATCTGGAACTTTTCCATCCTAGTGTACTCTGATCTTATTTTTCATATTACTAAGTATTGCATTACTCAGAAGGTCCTTTTTTCAGAAGTGTTTGACCAGCTTGCTTGGCTAAGAAAGGAAAGTTTCTTTCCAACAGAAAAGTTTAGCAAATTTCTTAGCCCCTTCTATTAATAGCACCTTGGATAGTGTGATCTAGGGAGTAAAGGCTGGACCCTGAAACCCCAGAGCTGAGAATTTGAATCTTAGTATTCATATGTACAAACACAGCTAGCTATTAACCTGCTTAAGCTCCATTTGAAAGTTCTTCTACAGTATACTGTATCTTAGACTATATGAATAAAGCAGTTGACCAGAGAGATCTTATATAAATTTAAAGCTTGTCAGTTCTCCTCCAGTCCCTTACATTAACTATATAATCTACCTTGCCTCTCTTTCTGTCTTTTAGGACCCAGAAATGGCCAACTCACAACTAAGCACATATGTGGTATCTGCCAGTGTGACAAATGCCACAGTTGACAATCTGAGGGACCCAGTTATCATCAGCCTGAAGCATCTCAGCCCAAACTTGGTATGGCATTGATGACACATCTAGTGTAACTGTTGCTATGAGCTCAAGTTTACTGTTAATCTGGGATAATGATGCACTGACATTAAAGTTCCTTTCTTAAATAGAATATGGTTCAAGCCTGTGCAGGCTGTTATTTTTATCTAGAAAATAAAGCTTTAAAACAGTAAAAACATGACATAAATTTGGAGCCTTACAGAATATGCACATTTATATGGGTTTATAGGGTCATTACTGTCACATGGGCAAAGTACAGTGAAATTCTTACATGTAGGTGCTTATTTTGCTACTCTTTGAACTTGAAAGTCACTCCTTCTTGCACTTCATGCATCTGTTTGCCCTGCATCTATGCCTGATGTTCTTCAAAGAAATATGAGGCTTCATGAAACCTAACTATAGTTCAGTTACTGAATTTGTTTCTTATTTCTAAGTTTATTGTGCCTTATGTTTTTCCCACTCAATTTAATGACATTTCCCTTTGTTACTTTGTTTTATGAACAACTACAGTATTTTCTTCTTGCCTATTGTGTTAATGTTTTTTGTCTATTTTTTTTTTTTGTTACTTTTTATACTGCACCTGGCTAGATCTTTTCTCGATTTTGGGCTTTGTGTTTGCTTATCTGTTACTGACCTTGAATTTGTTCATTGATGCTTTAGCATATTTAAACGGCCATTCCATATTCTTTAATGCACCTTTCCATAATATGGCTATCAAATCACATTTCCCCTTTGCTGGTATTTGTCCTCTATGACCACAACTGAAAGTAAAGAATGGTCACATGCATGGACTGATCACTTGGTGCACAATGTTGGTCAATACATAAAAGCAGTAGAGCTCCACTCTTCTAAACAAAAAAGCATGGAAATAGCAAATGCAGTATATTTTTAAAATGCATATAAGTTCTGTGTTAATGTATTAACCTTTGTTTAAAAATATATACTTTTTTTACTTTGAGTTTGCACTGCAGGTGTCATATAAAACTCCCAATTGATTTTAAATAACATAAATTGTGGTAATTAAGATTTTTGATTTCCCAGGTAGTACCTGTGAACAGCATCAACTAAAAGAATTCTAAATTCTGCTGTTTACCGCATCCCAATTATTGGTAACTACCCACTTTCAAGTTAAAAATGTATTATTGTAAAAACTGACATTTCAAGCTTTTAGTTAACTCCAGACATACTGTATTGGGGTGCTGTTGACTCTTAATGATGTACAGTATGTACAGTATAGCACAGAGCTTAAGATAGGAGGAATGGAGGTGGCCCGCTTAGGGATTATTAAAATCTAATGACTTAGAATATTGACCAATTGTTTGTTAACACATCTACTTCTGGTTATGTTTTCAGCAAGGTAACCCAGTGAAGTGTGTGTTTTGGGACATGAAGAAGAATCGTAAGTTCTATTTTGTGATGATCTGAAAAAGTAGAATAATTCAAGAAACATGATTAAGGCAAATAAAGTCTGATAACGTCTTTTGTTCCTGCTACCCTGCATTACATAATATCTGGTGTGATTTTAGCTGTCCATGAGTATTCAGTTGTACTGAAATGCTAAATGGGCTTCCTGCTCAAGAGGTTAAAGGGGTTACTTACTCTGTGTGTTGCAGGAGGACTAGGTGGATGGAGTTCAGAAGGGTGCGTCTTTTATAACACAAGTCTTATGTACACCACCTGTCACTGTAACCACCTCACACACTTTGGTGTGCTATTGGTGAGTTGTTTCCTCTATTCTGTCTGCTTGTATGATTATCTGTCCATCCAATGTTAATAACGGAGAGGCTGCATAAGCTTATCGCATTGTCAGTTTGTAATTAACAATAAATTGTAATCTGTGCAAATATGACATTTAAATGATATCGATGTAATTATTTACTTTACTCAGTTAATGGAGCCAAAAGTTATATTTTAAAATTTAGAAGCTAATTCTTAATGTGGATTTGTGTGTGTGTAGGACTTATCCAGGAGTCCAATCGATGAGCGAGATGATCGCATCCTCACCATGATCACCTATATTGGTTGTGGCCTGTCCTCCATCTTCTTGGGAGTCACGCTGGTCACATACATAGCCTTTGGGTAAGTAGACTTTAAAGTACAAATACATACATTGCTATGTGGTACAGTATGTCATTTTGTTTTATTTATTTAATTTATCAGTAACATTGAACTTTAAACCACAATATCATAGGTTGAATCCTCCCCTCTGACTCAGTGTTTCATCCTGATCAAGTTGCTTAACTCTCCTCTGTTCTAAAAGTAATACATGCACACCTACACATACTGTATATATCTATGCATATTTGTATGATATAGCCAGAGTTTCATTCCTGGCTCAAGATTAATTTCTTTTTGTTCATTTATTTTATTATCCATGATGTATTCTGTTGTAATTTGTATTCATGATTATGTTCTTGTTTTCTTTGTATTGGTATTTTTTTCATTTTATAGTAAGTATTACCTTGTTTATGAATTATATTATGTTAAAAGTGGTGTGTCCTAACGTTGCAGCTGTAGGACCAACCACAGGCCTATATACTGTGAGCCTATTCTTTCTGGATAACCATCTTGATTCCTCACTTTTTTTTTGTTTTTGGAAATATTTTACAATAGATTCTTTAAATGCTATCAAAGAACTTTGTTTTATTAGGTCAGGGATTTTTCATGATTCCCCTCTCTGTTTTCCAGCCTTGATTTCATTTTGTTCAACCATTAAGCCTGTTTCTTGAGTTTGGGCTCTAGATGACTTTGGTTCTAGGCCTCATACTAAGCCATGGGGGTTAGTTTTCACATCAAAGGTCTCTTTTGAGTTTTTTGACCCAGGCAAACAGTAATACCTGTGAAACAACAAAGGAGAGACGAACAAATATGCACATCAATGCATGGGATTATGTAGGCCTTGGGGTGATGCCACAGCTGCAATGTCAGGGGGCCCTACACCCTTAGGCTCAAAATAAAAAGAACTGATAAATACACAAACAACATAATAAAATAACATAAAATAATGAATAAAGCAATACAAAGAAATAATAAAATGCCAATAGAATGACAACAAAACCATATTCAATAACATATAATTACAGCAGAATGCACCAAGGACAATAAAATAGATATCAATACAATAAAAATGAACCAGGGTAGAAACACTGTCTAGACAAGAATGCATATAAAGATACTTAGGTCTGATTGACTGACTAGAAATTCTTGGCTATTTGCAGACTACCTGAGAAAAAATGTTTTTCACTAATGGATCAATCAAATGGCACCAACGCGCAGAAAAAACAGCCTCACTGAAAAGTGAATTTGATTGTGAAAAAATCAGATAAATTGTAATAATATTTCACATTTAATAGTCAGAAAGAGTGAATAGCGCAGATGATAGCATGATCCACTTTAAGTCAGCAGCATTGTGGTTCCTGCTTATTAAATTTTTTCTGCTTGATCATATTTATGTTTTGTATACAAAATATATGCAGAATAATAACTCTTATCTCTACATAAGTGATATTAATAATCAAATATTAATTATTCCCGCACCCTGTGCAGCTCATATTGCTTGCAAAGAATTAATATAAATTTTAGGAATTACACTTAGTTTCAACAATATTTTTTAAAATTTATATATATAAATAAAACTATCCCATATTAATATCTTCTTTGATAATACTCACAATATATCTTTTATGAATGTTATATTTTTCTAAAAACCTGACATGTAATGTTTAATACCAAGTCTGCAATAACCTACTGTATATGTTGCGATGTGCATCTGTAAATGTTTGTATTTTATATTGTTTTATTTTTGGGAAATATAACATCTTTTGATTTCTTTTAAATTTTTCATTGACCGCATCTGTATTTTGTAGTTTAAACCAATTATATTACCAATGTCCCTTAATATATCAGAGCTGTTGTGCTGCCTCTGTCCAGCATGCATTGTACCTTATTAGTTCATGTGCCTGACTTGCTTCTACACAATTGTTTAATGGAGAGTTTAAAATTAGCACTCCAGCTGATGCATACATCATTTGTATTCTGTAAATTTCTCTATTCCCATATGTATTACCATATAAACCTTAATTATCAATATGCGCAGTGACTTGTTAAAGGTGCCATTTTTGTGCCATATTTTTAATCCCAGCAATAATGAAAACGTTGATTTAACATTCCATGAATAAAAAAAAAAGTTACCTTAGAGTCTCTCCAGACAATCCATGCATCTGTTGTCTTTCTCCAGTTTGTATAGTGTGGCTATTAATCAATAGCTTGCTGGGAGGCCTGCTAGAGTTCTGTCCATTCTGGTTCCCTTTAATACCTCCCCGGGTAGTCATTTGACAAGCAACAGTTCACTTTCCTGCCTCCTAACCTTCTTCAGCTGACATGATTACCTGGAACTTCCGGAGGACCTTCAAGAATAAACTTGGAGGCATCTGGAGTTCTCAATCCCATTTCAGGAGCTTCTCCAAACACATTTTGTACAGCAAGTCTGAACACACTGTGATGATATACTATGTGTATCAGAGGATAAGTACATGACAAATGACAGAGAGAGGCGGCCACGAATAATTTAATGTAAGTCTTCCATAATGTTGCAAAGTGGCAAATGGGTCCTTTACAATATATATAAACCCTTGTTGCATATTGGTGAACACAGGTGTTTTGGGGTTGGCTGCCACTTTAAATGAAAGCAGGGTCTGAGCATTGCAGGAAGATCTGAGGCTAGCAGGAAAGTTCTAGAAAGATGGCTTAAGAAGTTCCACAGATCATTTCTGACCCTGGGAGTGATGTACCCTGGAAATATCACAGGCTGGGTCTTAAGAGCTTCAGGAGCTTTGCAGGGGGCAAGTGATGTGGCGTAATTCGCTTTGATATTTATTTTTTGGGGGGCTTTCCTGAAGCTTTAAAATTTGTAGTATACATTTTTATGGGGTGTTCAACCCAGAGAATCAGTTCCTGACATCTGTTTTTCATTTGGAAATGTTATTTAAAAGTTTATAATTGTTTAACATTATTTTCAGTGCTATTTTGTTTTTTCCAATGAGTGCTGCTATTTGAGAATTTTGCAGCACTCAGTACCTTAGTAACACATTCCCCAATGCTTTGGGCCAGTGTGATGTTATCATTTATGCGACTAAATAAAGGTCATCACCTGCTGCTCTAGTTCATCCAAGATTTAATTTCTTTTTTAACTACATACTTTTCTTATGAAACTTTGGGGTAAGACTTTTTGCTTTGTACTTTGACTGTGGTTAGCATGTTAAGTTTTGTTGTTTCTCTCTTTGATATTTGTTTTTGTCCTATGCTATGTTTATTTGTATGCCTTGTCTCTTCTTATGGTTTTTCCTCACAAAATATTTCTGGCTTTCTTGGGATTTTTTGGGATATAAAAGAGTTACAGAGGGAGGTAAAAAAAATTCAAGGAATATGTTACAGATATTGCCTCAGATCTTTACAATGACATGTTTGATATAGTAGCATCTAGCTAAAGAAAAAAGGGATACAGAAAGGGTCATTATGAAAAAGAAAAAAATGTCAGTGTGGGAAAAGTAATCCATTTACAGATTTAAACAGCCGTGAGGTTTCTGCATTAATGGATTGTGGAGCAGCTGACAATTTTATTATTAAGCCCCTGTTAAGGGAACTTACAATCCATCCATTCACTTTAAAGTTCAAACCATGGGTAGTACTGATTGAAAGTAAACCCAATGGAGATGGGTAGTTAGAATTTATATCTCCTCCATTACACCTGCAAGTGTGTCTATTCCATAAAGTAATTAGAAACTTTTTTTGTAATTCAATTATCCATTTCTCATTTTGGGAATTCTCTGGTTATGAAAACACTACATGTGTACAGACTGAAAACCCGGGGTATGCAAAAACGCAGCTCCTGGCGTTAAAATTATTTGAACATTAATTTACTTATGTCTATCCTTTGCTTTAATGTCACTGTCCTTTCACTTGAATATCGTGAATTTCAAGACATATTTAGCAAAAGTTTATCTCAAAAGTTACCCCTTAGTAGAGAACATGACTGTCCTATAGAATTATTACCCAATGCAGCACTCCCTAAGGGAAACATTTATGCTCTCAATTGAATTGAATTTTTAGCTCAGATAAACCAGCTATCTAAATCAAAACCATATTACATCCTTTCTCCTTGGCATATCATTTTGAAGTTTTAGTGGTTAGTAATGAAATGGTAACATTTTTATGGAAAGCTAAGTTGAGGTGATATGGTTTTGGGATGAGTACACAATAAAATCAAATGTTTTTGGCTATAAACAATTAGATCACATTTGTCTCATTATATCTGCAAATACACCAAAGCCAAGATTTTCATGAAAAATATGCAGTGTATTACAAGAATGTTTTAGGTTCTTGTAGTAATCTTGTGCAAACAAGTAGAACATGAGAAGTGAGCAAAAGCAACCTTGGAGGTTCACAGTTGTAGCGGAGATCATAATGTTTTGATCTTTGCACGTTTATATATTTATGATGACATTAGTACACTGTGACATTTGATTTCTGTTGTTTATGATGCCTCCCATTATTAGGGTTTATCTAAGGTTGCCAACTGTTTCTTGTTTTACAGAATCATTCCGTTTTTGAAACAGATAAGTTGTGCTCTGTAACTGAACACTATTTGTTTCATCCACCCCAGTTGTTGCCTGAGGTCATCCCTTAGTTTTGTTCATGAATGTTAGCAACTCTAGTTTTATCCTATATGTGTGCATTTGACATCACATGTAAAACATGCATTAGTGGCCATCATATTTAAAGGTGAGCCTCAGATATAATTCAGAATTCATTGTTCCATCAATGAAGGCAAGCCATCCTGGCTCAGATGCAGCAAAACAGGCCCAAACCATGATACTACCACCACCATGTTTCACAGATGGGATAAGGTTCTTATGCTGGAATGCAGTGTTTTCCTTTCTCCAAACATAAAACTTTTCATTGAAATCAAAAAGTTCTATTCTGGTCTCATCCGTCCACAAAACATTCTTCTATAGCCTTCTGGTTTGTCCACATGATCTTTAGCAAACTGCAGACGAGCAGCAATGTTTTTTTTGGAGAGCAGTGGCTTTCTCCTTGCAACCCTGCCATGCACACCATTGTTGTTCAGTGTTCGCCTTATGGTGGACTCATGAACATGAACATTAGCCAATGTGAGAGAGGCCTTCAGTTGCTTAGAAGTTACCCTGGGGTCCTTTGTGACCTCGCCGACTATCACACGCCTTGCTCTTGGAGTGATCTTTGTTGGTCGACCACTCCTGGGGAAGGTAACAATGGTCTTGAATTTCCTCCATTTGTACACAATCTGTCTGACTGTGGATTGGTGGCTTTGTAACCTTTTTTAGCCTGATGAGCATCAACAACTCCTTTTCTGAGGTCCTCAGAAATCTCCTTTGTTCGTGCCATGATACACTTCCATAAACATGTGCTGTGAAGAGCAAACTTTGATAGATCCTGTTCTTTAAATAACACAGGGTGCCCACTCACACCTGATTGTCATCCCATTGATTGAAAACACCTGACTCTAATTTCACCTTCAAGCTAACTGCTAATCCTAGAGGTTCACATACGTTTGCCACTCACAAATATGTAATATTCGATCATTTTCCTCAATAAATAAATGACCAAGTATAATATTTTTGTCTCATTTGTTTAACTGATTTCTCTTTATCTACTTTTAGGACTTGAGAGAAAATCTGATGATGTTTTAGGTCATATTTATGCTGAAATATAGAAAATTGTAAAGGGATCACAAACTCAAGCACAACTGTAGATAAAGTAAACACCGCTTTTATTACATAAGAAACATTTTCTCTCTGACAATTGCTGTTCTGGGTTTTTTGACGTTTGTTTTTGACAAATGTTTGTCCAAATTTTAAGTATGTTTATTCCTTTTGGCTTAACAATATGCAGAATATGAAAGGAGAAATTAATTACTTCAAAGCTAAAAAGCAACCAGAAGATCTACACTAAAACACTTGCAAGGACATTTTTCAGAACATCTACGATCAGTCTTGAATAATGAAAGATATGGGGTGGCAGTTTAAATATCATCTCATCAAGATAAAATTAAATTAACAAGTTCCAAATTAAAATATAAGTACAAAAACAAAAAATGAAATCAAGTGAATTGTTCAAAATTTAAAACCATAAAACTTAGCAAACCTCAAAGAAATATGCAGTATATTAAAAGATAGAAAATCTATTAATGCAAGCTAAAATAACAATTACCGGTATGTGAACTTCTGGTGACACAATCCAACAGAATAATTGGCTGTAATGAATACTGTGAGAGAATTGATGTTGGAATCATTATGAACAGGAGATGGAATAGTTCAAAGAGACAGACAGAGTCTTAGTCAAGAAACAGACATGACCATCAATGCCAGAAACACAAAACAGAAATCAGTCAAAATATTAATAGCAATGTCCCTTAAACTGTTGAGTTTTAAATTACCCCAAGCTATCACTAAAGTTGTTGTTTTTAATTTGGACACAAGGCCATCATCTTTTATAAGCAAAGTGAGATAATGTCACAAGTCACTGCCATAAACAACCCGGCAGTGCCCACAAAATCAATACACAAAATGGTGGTGAATGCAAAGGGAATGCTCAAAATGGGGATAATGGTAGAAAACAGTCAGTCAGTCATTATCCAACCCGCTATATTCTAACACAGGGACATGGGGGTCTTCTGCAGCCAACACAGGGCGCAAGGCAGGAACAAACCCCGGGCAGGGCGCCAGCCCACCGTGGGGCACACACACACACACACACACACATCAGGCACACACTAGGGACAATTTAGGATTGCCAATGCACCTAACCTGCGTGTCTTTGGACTGAGGGAGGAAACTAGAGTACCCAGAGGAAACCCACGCAGACACTGGGAGAACATACAAACTCTACGCAGGGAGGACCCGGGAAGCGAACCCAGGTCTCCTTAAGCACCACCATGCCGTCCATGGTAGAAAACATTAATTCAAAATTGCAACAAAATTACTTCACAGTCATAGCATAAAAAATAAATGATGTTAAGTGCCAAAAACTGAAGAACAGAATCTTAAGTGCTAGACGTACCTGGCTGCACAGACTGGTTGCCAGCGGGATATATTCATTGATCTTTTTCTGTTTCTTTCTGGAGGACAACAGACATCCAACTGTTATATTCATTTTTTTCTTTCTCTTCCAGAAAACTTAGGCGGGATTATCCTTCTAAGATTCTCATGAATCTTTCCACTGCACTCCTCTTGCTCAATCTTGCCTTTCTGGTGAATTCTTGGTTTTCATCTTTTGGAAGCTATGGCCTGTGTATCGCCATAGCAGTTTTCATGCACTACTTCTTGCTAGCATCCTTTACCTGGATGGGTTTAGAGGCTGTGCACATGTACTTTGCACTTGTCAAGGTCTTCAATGTCTACATTCCCTCATATATCCTGAAGTTCTGCATATTTGGCTGGGGTAAGGGCTCACCTTTTTAACTTACTGGTGTTAGTGTGGCTTATAAACTAGCAACAAATTACTGATCTTATGTATTCATTTATGTCATTGAAATAAAATGATTTTAAAATGTTTAAAGAGACTTGGTCTTTTGACCTTTAGTCACTGTTTATCAAATCCATTTAATAATTACAATTGTAACACACATGAAAAATAAACAAAAGTGATGGGGAAAAATGTATTTGTTAAACTTTAAAATGCATCCCAACCCACACATCGTACGTCTCTGCAATTACATTGGTACATTTCATTAGGAGTGCAACAGTTTCAAAATAACACGCAAGTGCCCTCTTTCCTCCCTTTTATTAGGCCTTTCCAGGCCCTGCCACCCTATTTTCAATAGCAGCCATTTTGCAGATGGACAGACTACCACAACTTCCTCATAACTTCTTTGTATTTTCTTTGGAACATTGAACATGGTCATTGATCACACACTGTTTGTACTGTTTGTAAAAAAAATGGGCACAGTTTAGCAATGCTCAGATACGGCAGCTGTCATTTAATGACAAGGCTAAGATTATTCGTGACTGAGAAATTGCCACAATGTTCATCACAACATTCACATTGGTGCAAATTCTATGTGTGCAGTAAAAATTAAGCAAGCTGAGGGATTACAAGAACCTTCAGTAAAACTGCAGTGCTACTAAGTTGCAGAAGAAAAGCAGAACAATTTTCCTAGAACCAGTTTGCAAATGCAGATCCTGTTTAATGATTTCTGTTTAATGTTTAATGTTTAATGATTTCTATTCCCAGGTGCTCCACTGGTTGTTGTTAGCATTGTTCTAGCAATTGACAAAGATGCATACGGCAGAATTATATATGCCAAGTCAGTGAAGAGTTCAAATGATCATTTGTAAGTATAACTAGTTCACTATTCTTCAATATTACAAATTATGTTGGCAGCCATAAATTAATTTTCAAAATAAAGCAGATAAAAGTCATAGCTGTATGTATGGCTAACACATGAAGGGCAACGTACAAGAGGGTAGCATTAAGCTTAACAGTTGCTTGTCTCACCTACTTTGAGAACTTCTTTCTTAATTTCTAATTACATGCTCCTGCTTGGTCAGGCCTATCTACAGTGCTTTCAGAAAGTATTCACAGCGCATTACTTTTTCCACATTTTGTTATGTTACAGCCTTATTCCAAAATGGACTAAATTAATTTTTTTCCTCAGAATTCTACACACAACACCCGTTCCTTTTTGCAGCACCTCTCAAGCTCCATCATGTTGGATGGGAAGCGTCGGTGCACAGCCATTTTAAGATTTCTCCAGAGATGTTCAATCGGATTCAAGTCTGGGCTCTGGCTGGGCCACTCAAGGACATTCACAGAGTTGTCCTGGAACCACTCCTTGGATATCTTGGCTGTGTGCTTAGGGTCTTTGTCCTGCTGAAAGATGAACCGTCACCCCAGTCTGAGGTCAAGAGCGCTCTGGAGCAGGTTTTCATCCAGGATGTCTCTGTACATTGCTGCAGTCATTTTTCCCTTTATCCTGACTATGCTCCCAGTTCCTGCAGCTGAAAAACATCCCCAAAGCATAATGCTGCCACCACCATGCTTCACTGTAGGGATGGTATTGGCCTGGTGATGAGCAGTGCCTGGTTTCCTCCAAACGTGACGCTTGGCATTCACACCAAAGAGTTCAATCATTGTCTCATCAGACCAGAGAATTTTGTTTCGCATGATCTGAGAGTCCTTCAGGTGCCTTTTGGCAAACTCCAGGCGGGCTGCCATGTGCCTTTTACTAAGGAGTGGCTTCCGTCTGGCCACTCTACCATACAGGCCTGATTGGAGGATTGCTGCAGAGATGGTTGTCCTTCTGGAAGGTTCTCCTCTCTCCACAGAGGACCTCTGGAGCTCTGACAGAGTAACCATCTGGTTCTTGGTCACCTCCCTGACTAAGGCCTTTCTCCCCCGATCGCTCAGTTTAGATGGCTGGCCAGCTCTAGGAAGAGTCCTGGTGGTTTCGAACTTCTTCCACTTACGGATGATGGAGGCCACTGTGCTCATTGAGACCTTCAAAGCAGCAGAAATTTTTCTGTAACCTTCCCCTGATTTGTGCCTCGAGACAATCCTGTCTCGGAGGTCTACAGACAATTCCTTTGACTTCATGCTTGGTTTGTGCTCTGACATGAACTGTCAACTGTGGGACCTTATATAGACAGGTGTGTGCCTTTCCAAATCATGTCCAATTAACTGAATTTACCACAGGTGGACTCCAATTAAGCTACAGAAACATCTCAAGGATGATCAGGGGAAACAGGATGCACCTGAGCTCAATTTTCAGCCTCATGGCAAAGGCTGAGAATACTTGTGTACATGTGATTTCTCAGTTTTTTTATTTTTAATAAATTTGCAAAAACCTCAAGTAAACTTTTTTCACGTTGTCATTATGGAGTGTTGTGTGTAGAATTCTGAGGAAAAAAATTAATTTAATCCATTTTGGAATAAGGCTGTAACATAACAAAATGTGGAAAAAGTGATGCGCTCTGAATATTTTCCGGATGCACTGTATAGTGCAGCTTGTAGATAGTGTTTGTCAATTTGCAAATTTTTGCTTACAAACCCCACCAGGGGAGTAGGCTAACATACTATGAAGATTTCTGATGGTATTACCTCATATTGACAGAAGAACACTTGATAGTACAGTGAGGAAACCCAATCAGACAGACTCAAAAACATGGGGAAAGGGTGGGAGGCCTCCAATATTAACCACAAAAGCAGACCAGGACCTTCACTGGCAAGCCCAGAATAGGCTCACTCAAGCCAATAGAAAAAGCAAAAAGTCAGTTCAGCAAGTACTACCTGTAGGCATCAGCACAGAGAGGCTTCTAAATGTGACGATGGCTTTAAAACTTAAAAAAAAAAACCCTGGCTTATAACCAAAAGGGCAACAAGGAATCATCATAAAAGAATTTTATTACCAAAAATATAACAAAATGCTCTTTAGAACAAAAACATAATTTGCTTGAAAAGGCAATCCACAGCAACCAAGTGAAAATGCACAATCCAGAAATTGAAAATCAGAGTAAAAAATCTAAGAACAGAAATAAATCAAGAAACAAGAATACTGTTGGTAAACTCCACTATCAACTCATTGGACAACTGATGAATCCTTTTCTCTAGCCTACTTATAAAGCCAGAGGGAGTACTCAGCAGCAGTCATGTTGGATAATAATAATAATAATAATAATAATAATAATAATAATAATAATAATTCATTTAATGTTAACAAACAAAAATATTCCTCGAGGGATTTTGTGGAGGATGCTGGGAGAGTATGGGGTTCGGTTACCTAATAAGTAATAAGGCTATTCAGTCTTTGTATATTCACAGTGAGAGCTATGTCCACATACTTGGAAAAACATCTGCGCCATTCCCAATGGGTGTAGGACTCCACTAGGGCTGTGCTTTGTCTCCAATCTTGTTTGTGATTTTCATGGACAGGTTATCAGGGTGCAGCTGCGGAGTGGAAAGGTGTCCATTTTGGTGGCCTTAGAATTGCATCTCTGCTTTTTGCAAATAACATGTTCCTGCTAGCTTCATCAGGCTGTAAACTTCAGCATGAATTGGGATGGTTTGTGCCCAAGTGTGAAATGGCATTGATGAGGATCAACAACTTCAAATCTGAGGCCATTGTCCTCGGTGGGGAAAAGCTATACTGTTTAATCCAAGTGAGAGGCAAGTTACTGCCTCAGGTGCAGGAATTTCAAGTATCTCAGAGTCTTGATCACGAGTGAGGAGACAAAGTGTGGTGTGATCGACAGATGGATTGGGTAATGACCAAAAGAATGAAATTGCAGGTACAAGCAGCTGAAATTAGCTTTTATCCACAGGAGATTGGGCTCTCCTTTAGAGATATATATGTATGAGGTAGACTGGCATGGTCCATTATATGTTTGTTTTAGGGTGGCAACCGGGTGGTGCTTTGAGGCATGTTTTCATACACACATTTACAAGATAATTGTGAATTATAAAGGGTAAATTGCATACAAATGTGCATATGCCCAAATTTTTGTTGGCATCACGTTTTCCTGTTTTCTGGCACAGCCATACTTTCATGCTTGAATGAAGACAAAGTTTTATAAATGAGACCCCTGGTTTCAATGCCATCAAAAACAAAACAGCACCAGAAATTGTACAGAATAGAGAAACGTAATGCAAAAATGTAAAAGGTCAATTCTAATCTCAAATGCATAGTGGAATCAAATCTGTATAGTCTTGAGCAGAGAAGGCTGTGGAGAGATCTAATCCAAGTTTTTAAAATGATCTATTAATTATCTATCATCTGAAGTTATCTATTATTATAAAATTGATCCATTATAGTTGATCATGTACTTAGGAATCCCAATAAAGTGTTAAGGAGAAGCAACACCAAATCCACTTCACTTCTCACTTTCACTTCCTAGTGTCACCTTCCTTCCATTTCCTCACTCTGGATTCAAGGTAGATGTCATTAGATGAGATCCTGTACGTGACCTATATGCTTATATAGTATATACAAAAATGGTACCTTTATGTTTGAGATAAAAACTTTTTCTGAATTAATTTGAAAGTGTTAATTTGGCAATAGTTAATTTTATAAGTAATGATCTGTACAGATTTGTATCTCTACTGACAGAGGAATAGTCTTGTTTTTTACTTATCATCGCTGCTCCCTTGAATTGTGGATTTTGGGTCTTCTCTGGTCTATGCTGGACAGTAGCAGTGTTTTTATTTACTGTACTGTATATGCCCTACAGCTGCTGGGTACAAAATAATGCAACTTTCTACGTCTCTGTGGTGGCTTACTTTATGCTGGTCCTTGTGTGCAATCTGGGTGTGTTCATCGTGGTGTTGGTGCAGATCCGCAACATGAAGTCAAAAAAGCCAGCAGGCACCCGCAGTGGTTTTCTCTATGATCTGAAGAGTATTGTCAGCCTGACCTTCCTACTGGGCCTGACTTGGAGCTTTGCTTGTTTTGCCTGGGGCCCAGCAAAGGTGCCTTTTCTCTACCTGTTCTCCATTTTCAACTCCCTCCAAGGTAAGGTGATCATGTGTTCTTTACAAGATTATATGTAGAACTGTTGCGTTTTCATACTGATTTATCAAACCTGAGGCTTGTAGCCGGGGAACATCTTTTTCTAATTTTTATTTACAATATTAACCAAGAAATGTCTGGATATAACTAAAAAGCTTAACAAATCTGGGTTTCCATTTTTCCATCCATCCATCCATCCGTATTTAATTTGTTATAAGATAGGGTTCTAGCTAAGCAGATCCTGTGCCAGTAACATCCGGAGCACGATTGAATGGAATGGCAGTCCATTACAAGGCTGATTTAGAATCAATAAAAAATATAAGTTGTACATCTGAAACAAATTTACAGAAACCAGAGTACCTTTAGAAAATGTTTCAAAAACACAAAGCAAACCTATAAACCCAATGTGGGCAATGTCTGGATGGCGATTTTGAAGCGCCTGGACTCTAGCATCATGAGGTATTGCTAACTGCTCTACCATTCCAAATTTAGGGCTGCTTTTTTAAAGTCAGACTTCAAGTTATTGTATTAACAATAAATGTAGGCAAGTTCACAAAAACTCTTAGAAAACTGTAGAGTTGGTGGTGCATTTTAATGTTACATAATGGATTAACATATGTTAATATACTTAAAGTATACAGTTAAGTAGAAAATAACCTTTGTAAAAAAATGAAGAAGAGCAGTACAGGGTGTGCACAAAGTCCGTATACCCCTATCTTTAGGAGCAGTTACAGGAATAACCATGACAATTTGGTTCCTGTGGACATTAGCCCAAGTCTTCCTGGAATTTCGAGGTGTGTTTCCGACATCCCGCCTGACACCTGCTGCCGCTCAAGAAATTGCAACAACGTGGCGGTCGTTCCTAGACGAAGCAATAGGTGACACAAGTATTTTCACGACTGAGGAGCGTTTGGTGGCCACTATGTGGGTTCATGAGCCGCCTGTTACTGGGAAATCGATCATAAATGTCATGGATGACTTTTGTTGTGCGTTTTGGGAAGGCATCACCGACAAAGAGGACGTTGTTGCAGTGGGAGAAGAAGGCTTTTGCAACGGGCAGCGTCCGAGATGTGCTGCGAAGTGGAAGACCATCCACAAGGCATGAAACGTGTGCAGATGTGGCAGACCCTGTCCAACGATCCCCAATAAAATCCACTCGTAAATGTGCTGCTGAGTTGGGAATAGCAGAATCGACAATGCGTAAACACATCAAACAGGACTTGCAAATGAAATGCTGGCGTCCATTACACGTTAACGAGTTATCAGATGCCGACTTGGACAGACGTCAGGAAGCTTGTGATCTGATGCTGCACCAATTTCCAACAAATGCTGAGAAGGAAAAGGTTATGTTCTTTGACGAGTGCTTGATTTGTCTCAGCTCCCGCAATCGAAACGTGTTTTCAAAATCCTCCAAAAGATAGGGGTATACGGACTTTGTGCGCACTCTGTATTATGTTTTGTCTTGGTAGAGTAATACATTACTCTACTTTCCCCTTTTGTATTATTAATATGTAGCCTTTGTTAGAATGCCTCAAATCTCACAGACTTACCACTATTTATAATGTACAGGGTGGGCCATTTATATGGATACACCTTAATAAAATGGTAATGGTTGGTGATATTAACTTCCTGTTTGTGGCACATTAGTATATGTGAGGGGGAAAACTTTTCAAGATGGGTGGTGACCATGGTGGCCATTTTGGATCCAACTTTTGTTTTTTCAATAGGAAGAGGGTCATGTGACACATCAAACTTATTGGGAATTTCACAAGAAAAACAATGGTGTGCTTGGTTTTAACGTAACTTTATTCTTTCATGAGTTATTTACAAGTTTCTCTTTGTTTACAGCCATTGACATGTCGCAGAGGTTAACACATGAGGAGCAATTAGAAATTGTGTTGATGTCTGGTGAACGCAGTAACCGGGTCATTGCAGCAGATTTCAATGCAAGACACCGTACGAGACCACCCATCTCCCATGCTACAGTTAGCAAACTGCTTGCTAAGTTTCGTGAAACTGGTTCAGTGTTGGATTTGCCAAAATGTGGACGCATGAAAACTGTCACTAATGAAGAAACATCAGTGGCTGTCCTAGCTTCATTCAGCAAGAGCCCACAGCGTAGCACTTGCCGCATGTCACTGGAGAGTGGCATTAGTCAAACATCCCTTCGGCGGATATTAGCTACTCACAAATGGCACCCTTACAAACTCCAGCTACTGCAGCATCTCAACGAGGATGACCCAGAATGGGCAAAACAAAAATTGGAACAGGACCCTCAGTTTACGCAGAAGATTTTGTTCAGTGATGAGGCAAACTTTTATGTGAATGGTGAAGTTAACAAACAAAACCACCGCTATTGGTCTGACACTAACCCACATTGGATAGATCCCTCCAAGACTGTTGGAACAAAAAATTGATGGTATGGTGTGGTATATGGGGTACAAAGATAGTGGGGCCATTCTTCATCAATGGAAACCTCAAGGCCACTGGATATGCAAAATTGCTACATGATGATGTGTTTCCCTCTTTATGCACTGAAGCTGGCATGTTCCCTGAGTTTTTCCAGCAAGATGGTGCACCACCACATTATGGGTGTCAGGTCCGAGCATTCCTAGATGAACAGTTTCCTGGAAAGTGGATTGGTCATCGTGGGCCAGTTGAATGGCCCCCAAGGTCTCCCGATCTGACCCCTTAGACTTTTATCTTTGGGGTCATCTGAAGGCAATTGTCTATGCTGTGAAGATACAAGATGTGCAGCACCTGAAACTACGGATACTGGAAGCCTGTGCTAGCATTTCTCCTACTGTTGCTATCAGTGTGTGAAGAGTGAGAGAAGAGGGTTGCATTGACAATCCAACACAATGGGCAGCACATTGAACACATTTTATAAGTGGTCAGAAACTTGTAAATAACTCATGAAAGAATAAAGTTACGTTAAAACCAAGCACACCATTGTTTTTCTTGTGAAATTCCCAATAAGTTTGATGTGTCACATGACCCTCTTCCTATTGAAAAAACAAAAGTTGGATCCAAAATGGCCGACTTCAAAATGGCCACCATGGTCACCACCCATCTTGAAAAGTTTTCCCCCTCACATATACTAATGTGCCACAAACAGGAAGTTAATATCACCAACCATTACCATTTTATTAAGGTGTATCCATATCCATAGAAAGAAGGTACGAGTGATAGGGGTAGTTTTTCATTTGCAATAAATTTATAAACATTTGTAAAATCTTATTTTCACCGCGTCATTCTGGAATTTTGAGTGTTGCTTCAAAATGTGTTAAAAATTAACAGGTCTGGGTACTTTCTGAAGATATTGTATAAATGTATAATTATGACAATGGTAGGGCTCCTTATAATGTTCTAACTGAGACAATGAGAGAAAGAAACCAAAGATTTACAGTATGGAAGATGTTTTGCTATACAAAAAAAAAACACTTAAGGAGTGAACAAAAAGGCCACCATAAAGCACCAGCACCCTTTAACCTTTCCTCTTTCTCGCTCCATTCTGTCTTTACACTTACTGTCTTTTGTTTACCACTTGTCTTAACCCACCTTAATACTCTACAGACAGAAATGACCCCAGAATGTGTTGTGGCCTTCCACGTAAGACCTCCCTCAGGCAAACCCAGGACTGCCTGTCTTCCTGAGCCCTAATATAAATGTAAAGAGTCAGGCACTCCCGGAGTGTGTCACATCCCCTGTTTCTGTAACAGGAACCTGGGCTGCTGACATCTGGCAGTTTGTAAGAATTAACCAAGGCCTCTACCCATTCCCCATAACCACTTCTACCGAGGTCACAATTTCCTATATATGCTAGTGCCCATATCCTTTACTGTTCTCGGGCACGCTGTGCTCTTACAAGGCATCATTTCCCCTTTCAGCTGTTTGATCTGCAATGGTATCTAAAGGAACTTTCCTACTACTAGATACATTTTGCCATCCCCTTCTCCTGTCTTGCCCCTTTATGACCCTTTTTGACCTGGCACCTCTTTGCCATCCCGATACCCCATTGCAATGCCAACCACTGTTGACTGGGTAAGTAAAGCCTCAGATTTTACTGTGTTCCCTACACACTATTGTTTTCTGCTAAATCTCAGACTTCAGAGTCTTTATGCTATGATGGAGTTAGGACTTAGCAAGCAAACATAAAACTCAGCACATTGAACAATGCACATAGCAGTTGGGACCTAAGGAATATGAGGAATTTCCATCTGTTTTTTAGTACTGGCCTTGATTCAGTGTTTGCAATTATTGTTTAAAGTACTTATTATTTACTTTATTCTAATCCTAATCACATTGTGTATCTCAATGTTTAGCTCTTGAGATGTTCAGATGTTAAACTGGTATCCAGTTATCATCCGATTTATAAGACAGTCTCTTTCAGGGTTCTTCATCTTTTTGTTTCACTGCCTAATGAAGGAGAATGTGAGAAAGCAATGGAGGATCCATTTGTGCTGTGGCCGGTTCCGACTGGAAGATTACTCAGGTACTCCTCTTCTTCTATTGTTTAAATTTGAGATATTTGAGATTCACATTCTCACTAGCCTTTATATGACACTCATTTAAGGTTCATTTCTAATTACATTTGACCAGAATTCCTGTATTTTATTTTATAATGTTGTCAAGTATAAATAAAAGTTGCCATAAAAATAAAGATTGATCGACTTTCCAGAAATACAATAACAAGAATAACAGAATAGAACTGTGTGCGTGGTGAATGAAAATTTTCCTCATTATATTTTATTACACTTTGGATCTTTTACAATGTATTTTATGTCTTTTATTTCTTGTTATTACAATTTCTTGCTTTCTAACGCTCACCATCCCACAACTCTGCTTATGAATAGAGGAGTCTGGAAAATGAATGAAAGAATAAATGAAGCATAACAGCAGGCCCAATAGCGGGTTGCCTTAAGGTGCTACAAAAGACTGCTTAACATAGAAGATGTCTGAGCTAGCTAGATATAAGGGGTGAAGTGTTAAAATACAGACAGTAGGTGCTGAAGGAAAGAAGGAATGCATGACAGTGGACACTACGCAGGAGTGAGAGATATACAAGGACATGTTGTTCACGTTTGCTGGAACACCAACCAGGTTGGAGAATGAGCTCCTGCCCCACAATAACACAAATTAAAAATTTTCCCTGACAAAAGGATTGAAGCTAACTGTGATTGAGGTTGAAATCCCAAAATATTGGATGAGGAAGATAGGTGTTCCTTTAAAATTTTACAGTCAAAAACAACACAACTGTCGGAAGTGATTGGGATGGATTTTCTTTTCCAATTGTACAGTGAAAATGGATGCATCTGTCAGTCATTTGGATTGTGCTTAGTGAGGACGTCTCATTGAACATTTTATAAGTGGAATATCGATTAGCAATTTTAAGCGACTATAGACCTTCCAGTCTCTAATCTTCTTGCAAAGCTTTTTCGTCTTTTGTCCTGTAGTGGCCACACTGATCTAGTATACTGTGAATGTGCAGTCTTTTCTCAATGTAAAAACCCTTGTACTGTTATTGCATTGTAAATTAAGGTTCAACTTCTTATGACAATTTAATATTAAAAACTATCTTTAGACTGGAGCAGATCAGCAACTAATGGCAAATCGAAGGTGAATAACATTGCACGAAGCCCATCTGTGAAATCAGTGAAGTCTGACAAGTCAAACTCCACCAGCAGCACATCCAATGGATCAGAGTCAAGTAGAAAGTTCACTTTGCCCAATGAACAACATAATGGTAAATAAATAAGTACCTTGACTGCTTTACTGTGTCAATATTCATCTATATAATTTATTCCACCTTAGAAATGTTTGAATTTATACATTTTCCAGTAGCACAAATGACGTACCATGGCAATAGAAATGTGTCTTTTTATATTTAATGTTGAAAACTTATCTTTGACCCATAATTCAGATATATTTAGTGACAATTCCAATATTTAACAAACTTTACAACTTTCAGTTGCTTAAAAATCTAATAGGATGGCAGAAAATTGCATCAGTTTTATAGTCCTCTGTCCACTCCCTTGTGCATCTGCTAGACCAAAGTGTGTCCAATTCTGGTAGTGAAATTCAGTTTGCTTATGGCATAAAGCAATACGATGCTGAGTAAAGGCAACTTAAATGTAAACTATATCTTCCTCAGTGTCTATAAGCATCCCCCCATATTTGATGGTTTATATATTATCTTGTAGATCTCTTATATGAATACAGCGTGGCACTTTCTTCTGCCCACCATCGATTTGTGAGTGCCAGTGGATTTCGAGTATCCCCTATTTGTGTGCACAGTCAGGAATCTTGGGGCAACACTCTGAGCCATTGACACTGAACCTGGATCTTCAAATGATGCCAATCATCCAACAGTTTCTTTGTGAGCCATGAATGTAATAAGCCTCCTTGCTTTACACTTCACACTTTTTAATCCAAAATGTATGGGAATGAAGTCAGAAACAGTATCTATATCAATCAATGATATGAATATCACAATACATACTTTACCACAATAATGTACAGAGGTAATGATTTTTAATAATTATGATTTCCACTGTAATCTGTAACCCATATTCTGCACAGATTCAATTCAGTCATTGTAATTATGTATTCAAATAAAGACAGCCAGTTTTCAATCTTTCCATGTTTATTTTATATTGCACCTTTCATAGGGTTTGCCTTCATAGTGCTACATAACAATGCAAAGTAATGTGTTAAATCAACAAGCTGAAGAAACATAGAAATTGACACATGCACAGCACCAGTATGGTAAGTACAAAAGAGTCAATTTAAAAGGATTCGATACAATGACCGCATACCTGAAATGCAGGAGATAAAACGGTGGGTTTCCAGGAGTGATTTGGATGTTGTAATCGTTGGTGCCTCTGTGTACAGAAGATAAATGAAGAATTAAAGCAGCAAAGACAAAAGACTGTTTGTATACAATAGATAGGTGGATAGAACTTAATTTTTTCCAAGAGAGAAATTTAACAGATTCATGGGTTTTTAGATTCGCAAGAAGTAGAAGATATTAACATGAGATCTGAGATCTTTGAATTTTTATATGATTTAGATATGAGGACAGGCCATCCAGAGTTATGTTTCAATTATAACACAGAATCAAACAAGACGTTAACATATTTGAGCCAATCACTGTTTTTGTCAACAAATCTTGTTTAAATATTTCCATATCCATACAGTACTAGTAAATGTTTATTTTTATGATAAATAAATAATAGATATATATACCTAACAGGTAGCCATGACATAAGACTTCAAAATATAAGTTTCACCAATTTTGGCAAGAAGGTTTACTTAAATAAGAAATACAATTTGGACTAAATTGCAGTTTATTTTAATAACTAATATAATATTCAGGACTGTTTTTTGTGAAACCCATCAGAGAGTGATATACAGTTTTTAGCACTCTGTAACATATATGAAGTCTACATTTATTGAATTTGGATAGAGAGGTGAACAGGGCACCAGCCCAATGAAGTTCACTGTCACACATACTGTACGTTCTCACTCACAATGGACTACTGTACAGTCACTACTTAACCTAACCTGCATGTCGTTGAGGATGTTTGAAGAAAATCTACAGGGTCACGAGATGAAGATGCAAACAACACACAGGAAGCAGCTGGGCTTAGAATTCAGAGCCTGGACTCTAAATCTGTGAAGTAGCAGTACTAATCACTGTTTTACCATGTCATCCTAAAACATATGTATGATGAAGTAAGTATTGATAAAAATTTCCAGTAACTACAATATAAAAACAAAAATGTTTCTAATGTCATGCAAGCACAGATCTGACTGAGGATAAAAATCTTACAGTAAAATGTTTTAAAACAAAGATGTGATACAGTGGGCGGCACGGTGGTAATGCTGCTGCCTCCCAGTAAGGAGACCTGGGTTCACTTCCTGGGTCCTCCCTGCGTGGAGTTTGCATGTTGTGGTCCCCGGCCGGGACGCCCAGGAGGAGGAGAGGAGGGCTTGTGCCACCTCCAGACCGCGAGGGGGCGTCCGTCCTGGTTATATAGGGGACCACGGGTACAGGGCTTGGAAGCCCAGCCCTGTAGGGACCCGTGGACACCGCCAGGCGGCGCCCCGATGCCGGTTTACCCTGTGTGGTCTTTGGCCGGGGATGGAGCCCGGCTGGGACGCCTTGGAAGACCGGAGGAGGGCGTGTACCTCCTCCAGACTGAGTGGGGGCGTCCGTCCTGGTTAGGCAGGGGGCCTCAGGTACAGGGCGTGGAAGTCCAGCCCTGTAGGGACCCGTGGCCACCGCCAGGCGGCGCCCGGTGCCTAATTATCCCGGGAGCCCGGCACTTCCGCCACACCAGGAAGTGCCGGGGGGAAGACTTTGTGTGGCGCCCGGAGAGCCGCCAGGAAAGCAGCCGACACTTCTGCCACGCTGGGGCGTGGCTAAGGAGAAGAGGCCGGAAACACCTGGGGCTCATCCGGGGCATTATTTAAGGGGCCGCCTCCCTCCAGTCATTTGGTGGAAGTCGGGAGGCAGAAGACGGAGCCTGAGAAAGGACAGGAGGCGGCCAGAGGAAAGGCACAGTGACTGTGGCCCTGGACTTTTGGGGGATTCGGTGCTGAAGGCACTGGGGTTACGTGAGTGCACGTGACTGTATAGCTTGTATATATTGAAATAAAAGTGTGTGGTGAAAAAATATGTCGTCCGTCTGTCTGTGCTGGGGCCAGCGTTCACAATGTTCTCCCCGTGTCTGTGTGGGTTTCCTCCAGGTGCTCCAGTTTCCTCCCACAATCCAAAGACACGCAGGTTAGGTGCATTGGCGATCCTAAATTGTCATTGGTGTGTGTGTGTGTGTGTGTGTGCAGTGGGCTGGCGCCCTACTCGGGTTTGTTCCTGCCTTGCGCCCTGTGTAGGATGGGATTGGCTCCAGCAGACCCCTGTGTTAGGATATAGCGGGTTGGAAAATGACTGGCTGACTGTGACACAGTGTGGCACTTTGGTAAGAATGATCCAAACTAAGTGTTGCTTAAGTTCTGAATATGGGTGATTGTATAAAAAGTACATTACACAGACAACAACATGCTGCCAATATTTTTGTTTTTGTATCAAAATGTTACATGATACTAAATGTTTATTATACAATAAATGCAACGAACAGTACAAAGCAGTAATTATCCTGCTTACAACATATTTTTTTATGCACTATGTTCAACTAATACATCTGGATTACAGAACAATATTGATTAGGTTAAATACATTTTAATATATTAAGGTAAAAACCTGCAAAAATCACATTAATCAAACTGGAGCTAATGATTAGCAGGATAATGTACTGCATGGCCACTCACATCTTAGACTATTATTGGAAAACAATATCAAAGCATGGATAAAAATGATTCTAAAAATGAATTGTCAGATTAAATGCTCATTTTAAAAAAAGAAAATTAGGAACAAAAATTTAAGGGCACTGCCTTAACTTTAAAACCAGATGTCACTATGATTAGCTTAAACAATGAAGAACACTTGTCCCTTTCATTTGCATGGTGATGCACAAACTGTGATAAGCATGAAAATGTTTGGAAAAAAAGGAAAAAAAAACTACACCCCAAAGACATTATTTTAAGAATATTATCAAGTAAAATAATATAGCTGAGGTATCTGCTTTCAGAAATTTCCATTTGCTGAGTATACAGAGTGTGTTGGCGCAAAGCAGAAAAACAAGAGAAAATGCTTTCTAAACAATAAGTGCTAGACGTTTGCTTGATGTAACAAAGTCTTTGATTTATGAAGAACTGAGCAGACTGAAGACTAATGGAAGTTAATATTTTGCTATCTAATTAGGCAGGCAGTTTAACCTGACGGTAAAGCATTGAACTATGAACCACAAGGCTCATAATTTCAGACTTTGGTTATGTCTTAAAACTGTGTGTGAATGAAAATTGAAATCCCTTTGCATCACCTTTCATACATGTATCTATATTTTTTAATCTTCATTTTTTAAGCTTTTTAAATTTAACTTACTTCTCCTGGGAGGGAAGATTGTATGGTGCATGGGGCAGTCAAGGACTGCTTACTAAAGAATTATTTTCTCCCAGCACATATGGTTGGCAGCATATCTAGTTTGAACTCTAGTGGGGCTTCATGGGAAATGTAGTTTGAGAAAGCCACTGACGGGAGCTTTTTGGGGGCACTTCCCTGATTCCATCCTTGGGGTACACTTCAGACATGCTAGAAGTACTCCTACAGTAAGTTTGGCAGTAAAAGGAGCTTCACCTCCTCAGTCAGGTGAGTCAGAACTGGGAGTGGAGCAAAGACAACATTCATTGGGAGTGGAAGAGGAGAAATGTGAAGAAAAAAGTTATTGTGAATAAAAAAAGCTAGGTTTGTGAGTGAAATTTTGAAAAAATGGTATTTTGAACCTGAGACTTAGTTGGGATAGTTGTGCTCTCAGTTTGGAGTGCAAGAAATTCCCTGTCTATCACAATTTATGTAGCATAAGCCAATTAGATTGATAGATCTCAACAAAAAAACAAATAAACACATATATTTTGGTATGAACATATATCTGGGTTGACTATAAAGCAAGCAAATCAAAAAGAAAGAAAACCTCTGACTTGGTTGTCACAATCACAGTGAGGCATTATGTAGATGTTTTGCTGTTGGTATAAAGGAGCCCCAGTACCGTTTCTTGACAAACCTTTGTTCAATAATTTGTTGGCTGAAAGTCTTCAGTGTTACTGCATCAGAGGGAGCATGTGCAGCTTTGTTCATAATGGCACTCAGTTTTGTTTTAATTCTCTTTCCTTTACTACTGCCTCCAGAATTATAGAAGATGTGAAGGATGCCACTTCCCACACTAAAGGAACACAATCACAGGAAAAAGAGCCTACTCTGCCCTTTTCTATATAGTGCCTATGTGTTTCAAGACCAGCCCAACCTACCATTAATGTGGACCCCTAAGTAGTTGTGGGAGTGGACCACCTCTACCTCTTCCTTTAATAGTGACCAGACATAGAGGCTTTTTGCTGTGGTGAAACTCAATAACCAGTTCCTTGGTTTGCTGATATTAACATGCTGACGATTCTCTTTGGACCAAAAAACAAAGTTCTACTTGTGACTCCTATACTATATCTCACCCCCTTATCAATAACTCCCATAAGTGCAGAATCATCTTCAGAATTTCTGCAGGTGACAGGTGGTGTACAGATTGAAGAGAAAAGGAGACAGGACTGTTCTTTGTGGTGCTCCAGGTTTGCTCACATCTGTATCAGAAACACAGTCCTTGAGTCCTACAAACTGTGGTCTACTTGACAGGTAGCCCATTATCCAGGACACCAAAAGCTCATCCATCTGCATATCTCTAAGTTTACTGCTTAACAGGGATGGCTGAATGGTACTGAGGGTACTGAAGAAATCAAAAAACATAATCCTCACAGTGTTGCCAGCTTTGCCCAGCTGAGAATAAGCCTTGTGGAGCAGAGAGATAATTGTATCCTCTACTCCAATCTTTGTCTGATAGGCAAATTACATTGGGTCCTGGTGGTCTATTACAAGTCAACTCATATAATCCAGGACCAGTCTCTCAAAGGTCTTCATGATGTGAGACATAAATGGTCTGTTGTCATTTGGTGAAGAGGAGCCCATCATCTTTGGAGAAGAAACCATGCAGGATGTTTTCCACAGCAGTGGCACTTTCTGAAGCCTTAAGGACTGACTGAACAAGTGACAGAGGACACCACAAAGTTGGTTAGCATAGGCCTTAAGAACACTAGGACTGACTCCACCTGGTCCAGCAGCTTTTCCTGTGTGTAGCTTCCTCAGTTGTCTCCTTACTTGGTCTTCAGTTATAGACAGTCCACACTGATGGTCAGAGGTGGACTTGTCACTGGCCATTCCAGTTGATGTAGTAGGAGTTGTTGATGTAGGAGGAATGGTGTGGAGAGACTGTTCACTGGAAGAAGGTGGCAGTGGGAGGGAAAAGCTATTGAAACCGGTTCAGGCCATTAGCTTTGCAACATTTACTTCTAGCACCTGACCCCCGGATTTCTTGAGTATCATAATTGTACTCAGTCTATTCCAGACATCCTTCAAATTATTCTGAGTTAGTTTGTTTTCTATGTTACCTATGTAAGTTTCCTTTCCTTCACTCAGCTTTTCCTTTAGCACACACTGTGTGTCCTTGAGAGCCTCTTTGCCACCAGATTTGAATGGTGGAGGTTTCTGCACTTACATTTAAATGCTGGTATGGGATTTGTAAAAGCAGTGCTAATGTTTGTGACACACCATCTGTTGGGATTAAAATGGAATGAATTGTATTATTACATACATTGCAAAATAGAGGGTGCATTGCAACCATTAATGATGAATAAGCTGAGGTCTTGATTACTTGATTTCACATATGCATAAGTGTGTGTGAGTGTGCATATGAAGAAGCAGTCATATTTTGGTTCGGAAATGCAGCTAATTGTGTTTTATATGTGGGACATCACACAATTCTCATTATAAAATGTAATAAATAAACACCTTCCAAAAATGTGTCAGGTACTAAATAGCAATACAATTTTCAATTAAACATTTGTTAATTAAAAAGACAATGTTTATTTTTTCGTGAGCAATACCAGGATGGCAATTTTTTTTAATCAAAAGTTACATCAGATGGAATGAGAAGAAATGAAAGACTAGACAATTAAAGTTTACTTTCAAGACCTGTTTTCTAAAAAAAAAAAAAAATCTGTAAATAAATTAGAGTAAATGTTTTGTCTCTAAAGGAAACCTCCTAAAATACATAGTTAGGCTTAAATGGTATTTTATAAATATTTAATATTTCTCTTTCACCTTACTGTTGTTTTATGTTTTATATGTAAAGATTTCAAGTTTTGAAATGCAAATAAGCTGAGGCCCACAATATAATACTGCATAAATGTTGTATTTGCACAATTTAGTTTTACATTTGAGAAAAAGAATGCCGCCCACATAATTAATTATAAGATAATGTTGTTTTCTAGTATAACATCTTTACACACGTGATATCTACCGTTGTTGTGATACTAGTTATTTAATATTTTATTAAGTTACCTTTAGTATCCCATTCGCGCCATGCACTCTCATCCTTCATTATTTACAATGATCTAATCTTTGCAATAGACTTGCTTGAGACATTATGTTATTCAATAAATTAGGAATTACCATTCCTAAATACTGTTAGTATATCATAACATTATCATACCTACTTAATCCAATTTAGGGTTGCCTGGCGGACTGGAATGATAGTCGCAGGCAAGGTGCCAGTCCATTACACAGACCATGTACACTAGCACTGATGCTCACACTGAAATGGCTGATCAACATAACACTTAAATCTTTGTGAATGTGGGAGGAAAGCTGAAGTACCTGGAATAAAACACAAAGAGGTGCAGAGTGGAGACCATCCTTACTGCTGCATAACATCCTGGTATAACACACCTCCAGATGGTGAAGGCAGCACAGTTGAACATTTGTAGTATAACTCACACACTGCCTTAAAAGCCAAACTAAATTGTAATGACTGTTCTGAATAGTCACTTTTCTGCTTCTTTTCTGGCAATTGGCAATCATGCTAGTAGATTCAGACACCATTTTTTCCTGTTGATGTCATAAGACTTACCAACTACATATGTGTATCTAGTATATCATCTGATGTTTGATTAATGTATGGTATTGTAATAGTGTTCTGTTATTGGTATGGTACTATTTTTTATATCAAGAAAACAACATTCCATACAATCACATCAAACTTAACAAACCATAATCACTGAGAGAAAGAGAGGAGTACAAAAAGCATGAACAAATCTTTATAAACAACAAAGAAAGGGGGATGTCCTTTTCCAAAATATAAATGCTTATTCTAAGATCTGATTAATTAGATCTTGCCATATTTTAAAAGAGTATTGGACAGATTTTCTAAAAAGCAATTTTTTCCAAGATAAGTCTGTGTACTAGTAGTGTAGTATAGGCAATCACAATCAGTTTGTCCTTCTCCACTTTCTGGGAGTACACCAAACAGCTGTTAATGAGTTAGGAGTGATTGCGACACCAAGGCGGTCTGATAGGCATTCAAACGTTTTTGTCCTGAATGATGTTAAGTGGGTGTACGCCAAAAGCATATGGTCCAGTGAGGCTGGAGCTAAATTGCAATGTTCACATGTTGAATCTTGCCCTGGATACATTTTGGACAATTTTCAACAAGATTAAAGTACTCAAAAAAAGATTTTAAGTGGGATGATTGAATGATTTGCAAATATGGAGCCAGAGTGCATTCTTTGCATGGCTGCCTTCCACTTCTTTTCAGAAATATTAAGTGAAACATTTTTTCAACCTCATACCCTAGCATCTTTGAAAGGAAGGGCATTTAAAATGTTTTTATATATTGTTGAGATGCTGTCTGTTTCTTCAAGACTGATCAGTATTGCCAATGGAATAGAAATGGGTTGGAGGTGAGGAAAATTGGGCAGGCTCCTTTTAGTGAAGCTTCTGTTTTGAAAGTAGTGGAAAAATTGTGTTGATGGGAAGTTAAATTTATAGAGTAATTGTTCATACGCTACAAAGACATTATCTATATACAAATCTCTAAGTGTTTTAATCCTGGATGACTTCCAGACATTAAATACTGTGTAGGTTTGAAGGGATGTAAAAAGGTGATTATCATGTAGAGGTGCAAAAGATAAAAGCTTCTTTGTCTTAAAGGTCTTCCTCTATTGGTTCCATATTCTGAGTGATTGATGGACAATTGGATTATTAGTATATTGACTATAATTTGTATTTTCTGGGGCACAAAGTAGAACATACAGAGAAGTACAGCAAGATTGTATTTCTATTGCAGACCAGGATTGTGTTTATTCACCAGTTTGTGTTGATGTTCTGATCATTATAGCTTGTGCATTTGCCACTCGGTAATAAAATTGAAAGTTAGGTAGTGCCATGGCCCCTTCTGCTTTAGGCTGTTGTACAGTCACCCTTTGGATGCATGGATGTTTTGAATTCCAAATAGACAAAGTTATTATTGAATCTAGTTTCTTAAAGAATGATTTGTTAATGTATGTGAGATTGGCAAGGATGTTCAGTTCATCTTGACAGTATTGATTTGTCCATGCTAATGTGAGATGTAGGGTAGACTATATGTTCACATCTTGTTTCATTTTTTTCCATGCAGACAGCAAACTTTTGTTGAAATAGATGTTTATTTTTACGCCCCTAGGTATCCGAACTGATCTGCTAAAATAAATGGGAAGGTGTCCAATCTAATATTGTGTACTAGAGAGTTCACTGGAAAAAACACACTTTTATTCAAATTAATTTTGAGTCCAGATATCTCTTGAAATATGGCTAGTGCATCGAGGACTGCTGATATGGAACTTTGTCGGTCTGATATATACAGTACCATATCATCGGCATATAGTGATTTTTTCTGCTGAAGCTCCTTCTCTGGTAATCCCATTTATCACTGATACATTTTGAAAGTGAATGGCCAATGACTCAATGGTAATTGCAAAGAGGACTGGTGATAGGGGTTATCCTTGCCGAATACCAAGCTGTAGTTTGTAATAATTATGCTAATGCGAAGGGAGGCTTCCGGACTGGTATAGAGTAGTTTCATCTGTGCGCATGTTTGGGCCAAATCCACATTTGTGCAATGTAGTAAATAGGTATTCCCATTCAGATGCTTTTTCTGCATCCAAAGATAATAAGATCTCTGGTGTGTTAGATTTTATGGGTGAGTATATTACATTAAACAAACTTCGAAGATTAGAAGCTAAGTGTCTGCCTTTAATAAATCTGGTTTTAGTCTTGTGATATTACAGAGGGAAAGCCTTTCTCAATCATTCTAGCTAGAACTTTGGAGAGTATCTTAACATCATTATTCAGAAGTAAAACTGGTCTGTAACATGCAAATGAAAGATGGTAATTAAGGCTTGGAGAAAAGTTTGAGGTAGAATTTTGTTATCACTAACTTCTATAAACATTGCTAATAGTAGGGGAGCTGACTTATTCTTTTTTTTTTTAATAAAATTCCACTGAGTAGCCATCATGGCCAGCTGCTTTCCCATTTTGAAGTGAGTTTATAGTATCTAGTCATTCTGAGGGTGTCAGAGGTTTATCTAATTCCTCTGCACTAAGAGCATCTAGCTGTGGTATTTGCAATGTGTCAAAAAACTGTTTAAATTGTGTCTTATCATCTTTAAACTGTGTAAAATATAAGGACTTCTAGTACTCTGTAAATGTGTGGGTTATATTTTTATGGTCAATAATTTTATCTCCATCTGTGGGTAATTTCTGTTATGGCAATGCAAACTTCCTGCTTGTGGATTTGTTAAGCTAAGATCTTATTAGTCTTCTCTCCATGTTCATAGTATTGATGTCACGATTTAAAGATGAGCTTTTCCATGTCTTGTATTGTCAAGAGGTAAAATTCTGATTGCAAAACCTTTCTTTGCCTGTAAATGGCCTCATTTGGAGACCTGGCATATTCTTGATCTGTTCTGGTAATTTCATTGATTAGCTCTGATGCCTTCTTGGTTTCCAATTTATTTTTGTAGAAAAGATATGAAATCTCTGTCCTCTTAAAAAAGAAGAATTTCCCATAGTACTCCTGCAGAGGCCTATGAGGATGCATTTGTCTCTAAAAATAACCAATTTGCTCAGAGATTAATTCTATACAGTTCTCATCAGCTAATGATGGGGATTTCGATGCCAGCTACGAGAGGAGTGTGTAGGTCACAGTGATTTAAACTCCATGATCAGAGGGGCATGGTCAGAGATAACAATAGTTTTGTACTTTTGTAAAATTTGATAGTGGGCAATAAATTATTATCAATAAAGAAATAATCAATACTTGAGTAACTGTGATGCACTGGTAAGAAGAAGGAATATGCTCTTGATTTGGATTTAAAAATTTCCATGGGTCTGATAAATTATGATCCATTACAAACTGTGTGATTATTGTTTCAGTGTTAGACATTATCACCACTGTAGTTGAAGTCCTATCCAGGTCTGGATTTAAAAAACAATTAAAGTCTCTGGCCATTATAATTTTATGAGTGTTCACAATAGGAATAGATGCAAATACATTTTGGATGAAGTCTCTATCATCCACAATAATTATTAAAATTACTTTAGATTGAAATAAATTACCCATCACCATGAAATATCACCTTTCAGGATCATACTGCATCTGATACTACAAATGACATTGTTTTGTGTATTAAGATTCCCAAACCTGTAGTTTTCTTTGTATAGCTGGAGTGAATGATTTGGCTAATTCAATCTCTTTGCAATCGAAACTGGTACTTACAAATTTAGTGAGTCTCCTGTAAAAATACTACCTTCACATTTAGACCTGTTAGGTGAGAATATATTTTTTTCTCTTAAGATTGAGACTGATGCCTTTAACAATCCGTCTCAAAATGTCACTGGTCAGAGAGACACTGCTTCTGAACTTTTGAGGACATTTTGTAAACTTAAGTAAAAATATTAAGGTTGTTTCATATAATAACTTTGACCTTGATTTCATATTATTGTTGAGTATTGTGGCTACAAAGCCTACTATCATGTTGGCACTTACAGTTGTCAGGGTAGAAAGAATAAATAAGAAGTAACTTGCTCTCTCCACCCTCAACCCTTCCCCCACCAGCCCTCCACCATTTTGCCTCCAGAAGTGAGACTAGACTACAATTCACAAGGTCCCAGTCCTTTGAAATGCCAAAAGACAGGTCACATCCAATACAAAACAAACCCCCAGCAGCGTTGCAGTAAAGAATAAAATTGAGATAACTTATGATAGTACAGTCCAGATTCACAAAACCTAGGGTATGATGTTAAACAGTCCCCTTAGGTGAAAATACAAGCCTAATAACACTGTAAATAACTAGTTACTTATTGGTTACCAAAATATACATATATTCAATGAAAGAAATTTAAATATTGTAATTGAGAAAAAAAATAGCTGAAAAGGAATTAGAATTATAGTCATGGAAAATGCTGCATTGCAAATAGACCAATTTGCAAGCAGAATCTTCTTTGCATTATCAGAAAACAATATGCCATGAACATGTTTTAAATGATGTTGGGAGTCAATTGTTTTAGCTCTTTTTCAGCTTGAATTGAAGATGTAGAATTGGTCACCAAAAATCACTTTCAATATAGCAGGAAACAAGAGTCTGTAAATGATTTTGTCTTTGCATAAGCACTGTTTAATGCTGTAGAATGCAGCTGGTTTAGCAGTTGCTGAAGAGGAGAAGGCTAGGAAAATACAAATGCAGACAATTTGTTTATATCCTGAAGCAGCTCATCAATTCTGTCGTGAAGTTACTAATTTCACTTGTGTATATCCTCTTTATATCATGTATGTCTTTCTTTATATCATTTATATTCCCTTCTATGTGCACTAATCATTACCTTCAGCTCAGACAGTTTGCTCCCATCTTCTCTGTGCAGAGGCAATACTGTGAGTCCCATTGTTACTGATGCTCTTGACTCACTGGGGGTATTGGTATTGGGGGTATTTATAGTAGTTGACAGCAAGGATTGAGAGACCATGCTCAGTTCCAATTATCAGCCTGAGATTGGTGAATTCTCACTGCCTGCTTCACTCGTAATTTTACTCCCACTTTAACTCTTGACTGGAGACATTGCTTAAGCATGAGGTCCCGGCAGGTCCATTCCTTTACTTTTATCTTCCAAGTCAGTCTCTGGCAGGCTGTATTGTGAACCTGAGACCAGTTGAGACTTTGATGAAGCTTTATCTACATTTTCCTTCTCCTTCTGAACCCTTGGTCTACTGGTCATGTTTTACATATACTTGCATACAGTATATTTGTAATTAAATTCCCTCAGGTTGACTAAATACAGGATACCTGAAAATGATAGTAAAAAAAGTAAAATAACATCACTGCAAGTGAAGCTACATCTTAGATGTCCATCTCTCACAGCAGATGAGACCAATGGTACTATTTTCACTAGTTTATGAGAGACATACAAGGAAAAATTGTAATAATCTAAAGAACACATGCCAATAATTTTAAACTTGGAAGCAAATGCAGACTCCACATGGACAACAACTGGACATGGGATTCAAAGTCATGGTGGACCTGTGAAGCAGCAGTGCCAACATTTGATCCACTGTACCATTCCCAAATAGTGTTATGTATTTTTTTTACTTTATAAATTATAAATGGTGTCACAGTGGTTAGCAGAAATACTTCATGACTATAGAGTCCCAACCTTAGTCTACTGGCCCTATGTGAATAAGCGTGGTTGTGTGCATTTGTTTGCCACATGATAGGCTGGCAACTCATATGAGCTGGTTCCTATCTTATCCCCTTATAGTGGCTCAAGGACCCTGACTCTGTAATATCTTACAGTTTTTCTCGATTGGTTTGGCTCATTTCCTGAAACCGAGATGACATTCTCAAAATAACATGGACAAATCTCCAAACCACCTTGCAATTGTTCACAACAGAATGTCATTTTTCATTGGTTTAATCAAATTGCAAATGCTTTAGTACATGTCTCAAGTGACTCTGTGCTTCTTTTCAAATGATTATGTACAAGTAGCTACAGTTAGCACAATGAGCCCACATTTAGCACATTTTCCAAATAAATAGATCTTGCCGATCTAAACTGATTAGTTGATTTTTCAGTGAAATGGTCACTCACTCCAAAACATATCAGCATGGTTTCATTGTGTAAGTCATCATATGCACAATTGTCTGTTCAACTGTCAAAATTAGTCAAAGATATAATACCATGAAAGAATATCTTGGAACATTTGATAAAGTTATGACAGTACTTGACAATCAATCAGGTGAAATTAGAACTAACGAAGGAGCAGTTTCCCACATCTCAGATGACCAATCAAACAGGTTGTTCAGATACCTGACAGGTGTTGTCTATGATTATGACTGCTGCCAAAGTATATAGACAGAGCTTGGCGGGGCCAGTTTCATTTGCAGTGTGAACATGGAAGCACATCGCCAAGTACAACAGCAACTTCCTGCTCGAGGAAGAGGAGGAAGAAGAAGAGGAAGAGGAGGAGTGAGAATGCGTGGAGGAATAGGGGGAAGAGGCCGAGGAGCACGGAGGCACCATGATGTCCCAGATGAAATCCGGGCCACCCTTATTGACCATGTCATAAACCATCGCCTCACAATGGCAGAGGCAGGACGCCGAGTGCAGCCTAATGTGCCTCGGTCTACAGTCTCCTCCATCATCCAAACCTTTCACAGGGAAAACAGGTACAGAACTATGCTATTGAACTATTCAGTATTGGTGTGTGTGTAGGCCTAGAGTACTGTAATATCGTCATGTGATGTTATATGATACTATAAAAATGACAAAGACAAAAAAATGGAGAAAATACTGTGAATAGTATTCCAGTCACTGTGCAGTGCATCACACTTCTAGTACCATAAGACAGCAGTACAATTACATTGGTAACTCATTTTGTAACAAATTTACAGTGTTGACCTTTGACTTGTATGTCTAGGATTGGACGACAGCCTCAAGTGGGTGGCAGAAGAAAACTTCTAAATGAACAACAAGAACAAGAAATATGCAACATGGTCATTGCAAATAATGCCATCACACTGAGACAGATTCGTAATGCAATCCTGCTAGACAATGTAATGTTCCAAAATATAAACTATCAGCATCTCCACAATAGACCGGGTATTGAAGAAACATCAGATGACCATGAAACAGATTTACAGGGTACCTTTTGAGAGAAACTCTGACAGAGTGAAAGGGCTGCGGTACCAGTATGTGCATGTAAGTCAACTACTGGTTGTCTATCATTGTAACACTATTACAGTAAGACATGGTTACCACTGTTTTTTTGTTTTGCGTTATCCTTTTCACCTTCAGAATCCAGCTTTGTGTGACTAGAGCATTTTTCCTAGAAATTGTCTTCAGTTTCCCACTCCCTGTTTGTACAGTACTTTAGATCCTCCCTGCAGTATCTGTCTCTACTTGACTGATTAGATTTATTTCTATTCTATTGTAGAGAATTATGGCATTAGAAGGCAACGAAACCCCTCACATCCTAGTGTTCGTTGATGAAGCTGGCTTCAACCTGGCCAAAGGTCGAAGGCGTGGCCATAACATCATTGGCCACCGAGCCACTGTGGATGTCCCAGGCCAGCGAGGAGCAAATATAACAATGTGTGCCGCTATATCAGAAAGAGGTGTGGCCACACACATTCCCAGTTTAGGGCCCTACAATACACAAAAGCTCCTCAATTTTTTGGACCACCTTTATACTGATCTGATCCCAGAAAATGAGAGAGGTGTAGAAGGACCTCAGCTACCACATTATGTCATTGTGTGGGATAATGTGAACTTCCACTGCGGCCCACGCATCAGAACCTGGTTCACCACCCATCCCCGGATGCTAATGGAGTTTCTTCCACCTTACTCTCCTTTCCTGAATCCAATTGAGGAGTTTTTCAGCTTGGAGGTGGAGGGTGTATGAGCATCAGGCTCAAGACCAGAGGGCCCTGCTGCATGCAATGGATGCTGCATGTGAGGACATCACAGGGGATCAATGTAGGGGATGGTTGAGACATTCACGCCGTTTCTTCCCTCGCTGCATCGCACGAGAAAATATCCGTTGCGATGTGGATGAGAATTTATGGCCTGACAGAGAGCAGCGTCGATGGCCAGGAGGATGAGGATGGTGGCCAGGGAAGAGAGGGTGACAATGGCGACCACTGAAAATATTACTGTACTATAGTTCTGAGACTTTATTTACAGTATGGTGGGCTAGAGTTTTTTTGTTTTTTTTTGTTTGTGTTTATAACTGTTCACATTTACAGAATCCTGTATATGTTTTCTTTTCACAGTATGTTCTCTAATGTTAACATTTCTTTGTACGAATAAAAATGTTTACAGTTTCCTTGAGTATGAGTGGTTTATTGGAGGCTGATTTTACTGTAAAATCTTTTGGTTTTATTCATAGTGGTATTCTGTTGCTAGACCTGTGCCTCAGTGACAAAACGTCTAAGCATTTTGACTTGCAGTGCTTAAACAATGCCAAAGGTATAATGCATTTTGGGGGCATTGACTATTTATATGGGAAGGATATTTAGTTTTGACACATGGATAAACTCTTTTGGGAGAGATATGAGCTTTTGCAGGGGATCCATGGTGTTGTGCTAAACCATCCGGGGTATTCTGACAAAAGCACTAAATGAATGCACATATGCCAAGGCAATTGATAAGGATCTGTGCTATTCTGACTGTACTGACCTTTTATATGGGAAAGGAATCTGCTTTTGAAGCATGGATGAAGAGTTTGGGGTAAGATATTTGTTTTGCTAGTGAGCTATAATGTTGGGCAGCACTGTAAGACTGTTTGGCCAAATGACCTTATGGTTTTGAGAATGTCATCTCGGTTTCAAGAAATGAGCCAAACCAATCGAGAAAAACTGTAATGAAACAGGCTCAATAATGAATGCAGTTTTATAAATGTAACTTTATGAAGAGTCTAAATTTCATCATAGACTAAAAAACTAATTAGCTTGATACTGTATTAGCAATGCCAACAGTAGAATCTACTGCAATCTTCTGTTTGCCCTCGTCAGGAAATCTTTAAAAAAGCCAGAATGTGTAAAGAATGCACAAACAGTCTTTGATAGATAGATAGATAGATAGATAGATAGATAGATAGATAGATAGATAGATAGATAGATAGATAGATAGATACTTTATTAATCCCTAGGGGAAATTCACATACTCCAGCAGCAGCATACTGATAATAATACAGACAATAACTTTGTATAATGTTAATGTTTAGCCCCACCCCCGGGTGGAACAGAAGAGTCGCGTAGTGTGGGGGAGGAACGATCTCTTCAGTCTGTCAGTGGAGCAGGAGAGTGACAGCAGTCTGTTGCTGAAGCTGCTCCTCTATTTGGAGATGATCCTGTTTTGTGGATGCAGTGGATTCTCCATGATTGACAGGAGCCTGCTCAGCCCCCATCGTTCTGCCACGGATGTCAAACTGTCCAGCTCTGTGCCTACAATAGAGCCTGCCTTCCTCACCAGTTTGTCCAGGTGTGAGGCGTTCTTCTTCTTTATGCTGCCTCCCCAGCACACCACCGCGTAGAAGAGGGTGCTCACCGCAACCGTCTGATAGAACATCTGCAGAATCTTATTGCAGATGTTGAAGGGCACCAGTATTGGTGTCAGTATTGGCAGTCCAGTCCAATATATCATCCAGTTGCACTCCCAGATATTTATAGGTCTGTACCCTCTGCACACAGTCACCTCTGATGATCACGGGGTCCATGAGGGGCCTGAGTCTCCTAAAATCCACCACCAACTCCTTGGTTTTGTTGGTGTTCAGTTGTAGGTGGTTTGAGTTGCACCATTTAACAAAGTCCTTGATTAGGTTCATATACTCCTTCTCCTGCCCACTCCTGATAGCAGTGTTGTCAGCAAACTTTTGCACGTGGCAGGACTCTGAGTTGTATTGGAAGTCTGATGTATATAGGCTGAACAGTACCGGAGAAAGTACGGTCCCCTGCGGCGCTCCTGTGTTGCTGACCACAAAGTCAGACCTGCAGTTCCCAGGAACTAAGATAAGGGTTGTCACTGCATAATAATTTTCTTGATTTTGTTTTACTGAGATATTGATTAAGCTACTTAAACGAAGTAATTTTGATCACTTTCAACATGGGAGTGCTAGTGTTGGTTTGTGTGTGAGTGTGTCCTGCGGTGCACTTGCACCCTGTCCAGATGTGGGTCCTGCCTTGCACTCAAGGCACCTGGAATATTCTCTGGCTCAACACATCCTTTAGCTGGACTGAAAAATGACATGTTATTAAGGTTAACTGTGTATGAATAGCAAAGATTTCTCATTGAGTCAGCCTTTGGAAGCTCTTTAAGATTTAGCTTTGTTGCAAAATATATATAACAATAAAAAAACACTTAGATGTTCACTTTCTGTCCTGTTACACCATGTACTTGGTGCTTAACAGAAAATAAGCTGAACTTTATAAAATCAGTGGCAATTTACTTTTATCTATTTACTTGTATTTTGGAATTTACCTTAAAACTGATTTTATTATGCTGGTACTCTGTGTATGCTTTTTTCCTCCCTTAATTAAGTTTGCTGTGCAAAGAGAAAAAGAAATAGGTTTGTCTGGAAATGGGTAGCTGTAAACTCCATTATAGATGCCAAAGCCCAGCATCAATTACCAACCAGCCCTCTCTCCACCTACACAGCCGCTTATTCTGCAGTTCCTTGCGAAGAATTAGCTTAGCAGAGCCGTTTTATGGCGCTACTCTGTGTGGCACTCTGCAAAGGTTGTGCAGACAATTACACAACTTGCTGAATTGAAAGTAAGGAAAATGTAGCAGGTTCATTTCAAATCATCTCGTAAAGGACTATTTCAAGATCAGCTGCAGTTACAGTATGTCTGTTGTGGTATGCATCTTGTATGGAGTTCAACTAATTACTCCATTGGTGGATCAATACTGTGTAAACCTTTATGAAAGTATAGCTCACCAAACAGATTTAAAGTTAGTCCTTCTGTCAGGGGTGGTTTAACTAACTTGAGGGCCCGTAGAATGAGGCCAGTTTTGGGACCCCTATGACCTTCCTGTTAATAGAAACCCCCCACCTGTCTGTACTTTACCTTGAGGTACTGATCTGCAAGCATGAAATGCAAATCACTGTGGGGCACGAGATGCACAGAACATTGCTTTCAACATACCAATGTAACAAGAAGAAATAACCAGGGAGAATCAATTGCAAACAACGCCATATGAGCAAACAAGGTCGCTTCCACCACTCTGCAAAGCTGACTTGAGAACCCCTGCTACGGAAGACGCAATGCCATAATGACAAAAGCTGTCATTCCTGCACTTGCTTTGTCCTCCTTCTTCTCACCAGCTCCGCTCTGCTCATGGACAAAGTAATGTTTTAGTTTTAAGCTTCTGTTCCTGGCTTGCCAGCTAATGGTAATTCAACTTCAAGTGTTTGAAAGTTGACGTCCTTGTATATTAAAACATAAAGCAGTTTAGATATACAAGGGGAAAATAGAATCAAAGAGAAATCTAATGGCGTCCTTAATCTTTCAATGTAGGCTTCACCACTGCGGTCGATGATTAATAAATTATTTACTGTATACTGTAAATTGTTTGTATTTTATTTTGTCAACTTTTCTAGAGGGAGTGTGAATGAATGAATTTCATTACTGACCGCTATACGTTAAAACTGATACAAACTCTTGCACATAAATTGCTAATTTATGCACAAATAATTTGTCCACGTCTACTTGCCTCTCGCGCTTTTTTTCTTGTTTGCGTCGGTGCGAGGTGACAGAATGTTAGTGCGATCACGTGTTTGGACTGTGGAGCTGAAGGAGGTAACGGTGGCCAATCACGTCACGCCTCTCTCTCTCTCTTCCTTGGTCTCACAGTTTTGTCTCACAGCTTTGTGGCGCAACTGAACAGCAGAGAGAGAGAGAGAGAGAGAGAGCGCGGCGCGGTTTGTTCAGTTAGTCCCAATAGCCAACACATTTGTGTAATGTAAGGTTCATTGGTAAAGTAACAGCACTAAAATTTATTTAGAAGTTATACAATCGCCGTTAAAACTTAACTTAAAACCAATGATTCCAATTTCCCACAAGTCGGGGCCCCTACAGTCAGACAGGGGCCCCTGCACTGCAGCCTAGGATAGTCTGTTCATTAATCCGCTCTGACTGCTGTTCTAAAGTTTAAAGAAGCAGAATAAAGCATCGAGGTAGGCGAGTCGATCAATTTAAGCACCATGGACAAGACTTACATGACTGCTGATCAGAGGAGTCTGCCGAATGTAAGCACCCAGAAACTTGAAGACACTGCGTTGAATTTGAGCACAAGCAACAGAAAACCCACAGATAACGACTCGCTTGGATTTGTAGTCCTTGGTTCAGTTTTGAGCATATACACCATCATTATAATCGTTGGCGTCTTGGGAAATGTAACGCTTATTAAGGTATTTGTCACTGTTAAGTCGATGCAGACAGTCCCTAACATTTTCATCGCCAGTCTCGCTATAGGAGACCTGCTGCTTATCCTCACCTGCGTGCCGGTAGACGCGAGTCGCTACCTCGCCGAAGCCTGGCTCTTCGGTAGAGCAGGATGCAAAATCATCTCCTTCATTCAGTTAACAACTGTCGGCGTGTCAGTCTTTACGCTAACAGTCCTCAGTGCCGACAGGTAAGTCGCTCTCTGATTTCTCTCAGTATTGATTCGTTATATGATGAGAGTAATCGCTTTCAGACGATACAAAGAATAAATAATTATACATTTTAGTAAAAAATGTCTCTTTCTCTTTTTTTCCGTAAATACATGTTAACGTGTGGGTCTATGTGTGTAAGTATGTGTAATTTTATATATAGACTACAAAAAAGGAAAACGTCATTAAAAGTCTTGCCACCATTTTACTACTAGGGTGTATGAAAGTTTTAGCTGTTCCTTTTTGAAACGGTTTGTGTGTGAACAGCTTTTTAAAAATGTGTAGTAACAAGAAGTAATGTGTCAAAGTTTTGATTAGGCTTACAAAATAGTGTACGATATCAATAAGATAGGTACAGAAAGAACAGATACAATCCAAGCAGAGAATCCTGCCGTTGTAATCATTTAATGTGTGGGATTTTAATATATGCAATAATTCACACATATATAGCCTAATTTAACAAAGTAAAACAAATCTCCAATTAATCATTTTAAAATATGACGAGCTTTCAAACTACTAAGTTTAATTGGCTAAATTAACATTCACCCACCCACTGTTTTGCTCCACTATTCATTACTGAGCTCGCGTAATCGAGCCCACGGAGCCGATCATCGTGCAATCGCAGGCAAGCAGGAACTCACCCTAAAAGGGACGCCACTCGTCAGTGGCATGTAGTTTAAATGTAATCGTCTTACATTGAAGATTGTGTATGGAACTCGATTACAGTGTAATATTTTATATAACCTTAAGTCTATCTAAGATAAAGAAGATAAATATAGTATCTGTAGAAATAATAAAATAATTTTTTTATTGTTTATTAAAAATAGGGAACATTTGAACCTGTACAATATTTTCTAATACACTGAATTATATCTTGTATCTTTAGTCACTATTATTATTATTCGGAAAGCATATATTTATAGATTGTGATCTGTCAAAACTGTTGACAAACATACTTAAAAATTAAGGTTGCTCCTTGCTTATAAAATAGTTATTCTGAACAATGTAGGTATCATATCCTTATTGATTTTAGATATGTAAAGCACTGCATCTTTGATTTGTTTATCAATAACAATATTTTACATACATTATTTTAACAGCACACGTAAATCATTGATACAGTAAGTAAAGCCCAAAAAAATTCAATCCAGTATATAATGATGGAAGAAGTCCACTAGCATCAGAATATCGACCAATTGCAATTGCAATAGAGATCTAAAAAATGGATTTAGATATGTGCTAAATTGTATGATGAAAAAATCTAGTTTCCATTAGACAATAACCATATAGAAACATTAATTTTTGTAAGTTTTAGGCAAATAGTTAGTTTTGAGTATAAATTTGGTTTGTAAATAGAACTTTTAGATGAGCAAGGTTGAACTTTTTCAGTTTGAAGATCTATATGTCGATGATATAATTAATCATACTCAGCAGTAAGGAGAACAGTATTTTATGTCTCGTATGTACTAGGTATTTATTAAGGCTGCCGAATGAATAGTAATTAATGAAACAGTGTCAGTTTTATTTTATTGATGAATTCAATGCCAAATTCATACCAATATGTTTACTGTGTTATATTGCTGATTGTGCATCATATTTAAATGGCATTTTAAAATAGCAACCTTTAGTGCATTTCTGGAGTCTAATAAACTGACATTTGTCAGGTTTAAAACTTTACCAGGGATTAACACTGACAGTCCCAATGAATAACAATATTTTATGGTGCTTTGACTTGCAGAGAATGTTTGTGATTGCCTTGATTAAAATAAATCTCACAATTGTCTTCTCTGATAGAATTCAATGGAAACGTGGGGTTTTGAAATGCAATAACATTTTTTTACACATTTAAAGATTATTTTAACCTTTTCAAGTAATCTGTTTACAAAGCATCAACACAGATTTCAGTGGATTCAATTTGGCTGATTAGATTGCTTACCAAAGGTTGCCTTGATTTTAACTACTAATAATCATTTGTTTAGTTATATTTTTGAAATGGCTTCTGTTAAAATGAAGGCTGTACACTCTGAGTACTTAGTCAGAGCCAGTTCCTGTTATAAGTGAGCTATGCAACAAGCTAAGGAGCTATGCCAGTGGAAGGTCCGAGATGAGGAATAACGAGAGACGAGGCTCGTAAAATTGACATTCTGTTTAAGGATAGAAATGGTTAAAACAGAATATATTAATTAACATTTAAAATTTTTGCTTCTGTCCCAATCCACAACTGAAGAGATTTAAGAGATTTATTCTGCTCAATGTGAAAGGCATTAGTTTGTACTGGCATAATTATATTCTCTTATGTTGACCATTTTCTTAATTTCATTACTATTAAACATTTCTTGCAATTGTCTAATACAACTAAACTGTACTATAAAAAAAGAAAATATTTGGCCTAAATGAATCAAATTCCTTCTGTTGAGAGTATTTTTACTGGGATCTCCATTCTTGCCACTTTACAGAATGGCTTGCTCACATGTTGGACAGTCCAAAAGTTGCTATGTGTGTGCTGCATACACTGAAAATTAGTTTACTGGTATTTTATTCCTGGACATTAAGTGTTTCAATTGATAACTAGTCACTTGAATGAAACAATTCACTTTTTGTTATTAAACATTCCTGAAGCGTTTGTTTATTTGAAGTATAAATAAAAGTTACTGGCAATTGTCAGGATCACACTGTGGCTCTACTCTGACTTTTGTCTTGTTTAATTTTTGGCGTCTTTTCTCTTTTTCAATCCTTCTATTTTTATCAGTTTCTATTTAGATGTATTTTTTAGAATTTCATCATTTTTCAGTAATTGTCTGTCTGTTAGTTCATTATGCTGTTATAGTTTTACTCATGTCTTGTAATGATTTAATTTTGATTAACTTTTTGCTGTCGATTTCTCAGGCATTGAATGTTCTTCTCTTTGTCTTTGGCTCCCCTTATCACAGTTTGTTGAACTTTTTTTTTCTTTTTAAAGTTTAGGCAAATTTTCTTTTTTTATTGAAGATTATTATTTATAGTAAAGACACCTGGTTGTGGCAGCACCTCTGTGAGATTTTTTAAAATTCTTTAAATAATTAAACTTGAGATATTGAAAGCTTTTGTGGATTGTAATGTTGAATATTTCTACCATTAATATGTGATTGTGCATTTGATTATTGAAAATGTCTTGGATTAGTCATCCCTTTGATCCTGAACAATATAAAATTTTGCTGGTTAAGTTTTTGCTCTTTTCTTAATTTTGGATTTTAAGTATTATGCTTATTTTTGTAAAATGTTTTCTCCTGGTTGCATTTTCATTGTAAAGAATGGCATTTGTAAAATGGGTTATTTAATCACTTTGTCTGTGCTTAATATTAATATTAATAATAATTAAGCTAATCAGTGTTTAACAGTTTTAAGGCCGTATGGTCGTTGTTTCTTTTGCTAATTCCAATATTATAACAACAATAAGTGTATAGTTTATTCTCAGTACTTCTAATTTATGCCTGCTCCTACTGATTCGTACATCGCTGAATCTTCCTTGTGTATTTGTATACACATAGCAGGCCCTAGTAAATATTATAATACAGTAACTTAATATTACATCACGTTGCTTGATTTTGGACAAAGTCAAGAAAGCCAGTGATTTTTCTCAGCAGAAACACAATAATTTTTCCATTTACAGATAATAAATCACACAAAAGACAAGATCTGTGATTGTTGCAGATGGCGTGGCATTAGGCAAAGTCATGTGGCTTCTACATGAGATACTGTAATCCATACATTTATTGAAAATAATTATAGTTTTATGACTTGCCTTACTTATTGAAGAATCTGATGCATCAGTTATATGGTTGCCTTGCAGAAATACATGGAATGCAAATAGCTAAAACATATCTTTTTATGATATAATTGCTTGGTCTCATGGTCTGTCAAAATATATTTAAGATAGTCCTTCTTAATAGCTTTTGCAGTTAATACTGATTTAATAAAACTATAAAAAAAAAAGGTTTTATTACTTATAAATGGGGGAGTAGTTTACCACTCTTAATTACTGTCTCCATCTACAACAAAATCTGCATTGCCAGATCTGAAAGGAACTTTACAGCCCAATAACAGAGAAAATCCCACCCAGTCCCAAAAAATCTTTCCCATTATTGGTTAGCCCATTTCAAGCAAGCACTTTGACAACCAAATACCCCCACCCCCACCACAGACTGCAAACATCAGTGAACTTTACTCTTGTGATTGGCCAATTGTTACTTAATTTGCATGAGTGCAAGTTGTAGTTTGAGACCAATACAAAGTGAAGCCTTTAAGTGGACGTCTTTAAATAAATATAATTACGACAGAAAACAAAACAAAATAAAAACAAAATACAAGAGCCCATTTGTCAATGTCAGTTGCATTTATTTTCTTTTATGTGAAATAACATAATAGAATGTTAGTGATGGGCTGTGTCAGGAGGCATCAACCAAGGAAAAAACAGTTAAAGCTTAAAGGTTATTTTCAGGTTGAAAAGGAAAAAAGTAAGAACCACAAAGTTTCTGCTGAATAGCCTTCACCAGAATGAAGAGTCTCACCCAATTCACTCTTTCCATGCATGATTGATTTAAAACTAGCAAAACTGAGTGTGAAACCTCCCAATCCGGCAACTATGAATTCAGTATTGAAGAGTCTTGCAGTCATGGCATTCATACAACATCTAGTGTTTTCAACATTTCTGACCAGATTGTATGGGTCTCTGTAAACAAACCACACTTCGAAGGCAGCTTTGGGTGCAATTCTAGCAGGAACTTCAACTGCCCGATGACATCCCCAACAAAGTTTCTCAACATTTGCTTAGAATAGGCTGATCATGCAGTAAAACTATTCCAAAACTTCTTTAAGGCTCCCAGAAGTCTTTTTCTATGGCCTTTATTTCTGCCAGGTACACTTATGAGCAACCATGTGTAAACATAGTGTTTACAATTGATAATCCATTATAAACATCCAATAGCATTTCATCTATCAAATTGACCAGGATTGACACTATCTTGTTTTTATTGAAATGATAATTGGTTTAGTTAGCATTCAAGTCATTACAAATTATGGTGACCTTTAAAAAAAACAGTTAATGGTTTCCAGAGGTAACCACTAATATCTTAAAGGACTTTTTACAGATAAACTGTAATTTATTGGTTTTTGACCTTACGCATCTTTATAGCATTTAACTCTGTATAATCTCTAAATATTTAATATGATCTATCTTCCCCTTGGGCACACAACCCAGGATACTGCAGTGGTTTATAAACCACAGCCATTGCCATTCTATGAGTGTGTGTGTGTATAATATACAATATACAGTATGTACCTTTCACCCAGTGATGCTGGGATTGCCACTTGCCTGCTGTAATATGAGATAAATTAAATGAATTTGAGAAAGTATACATGTGTGTATAGGCATATACTCTATATACTATAATGAAAGTAAACAAGGACAAAAGAAGGAAGAGTTGGGCCCCAGAGCATGCCCTGTTTAATTTGGATATATAAAAGATGCTATATCTTATACTTATACAGTACTTATATACATATAAGTAGTTATCACAAATGTACTTAACAAGGTTCAGTATATTGCTGCAGTAGAAAGACAAAGCAAAAGATTTCAGAGACGTGGAGCTCCGTGTCAAATTATGACTGCCGAGTTTTGGTGGAGTCTTCAGTTTAATACCATGTTGATGAGAAGTAGTGGGTTTTCATGGGCATAGGATGTGACATTTGAGATATTCCCACTGTTTCTCTTCCTCAGTTCTTGGGAAGCAGACAAAACAAAAGTTAGCTGTGGTGTCACAATCCGTTCCTTCCTTGTATTACAACAACAACATTTATTTATATAGCACATTTTAATACAAAAAAGTAGCTCAAAGTGCTTTACATAATGAAGAAAAATAAAAGACAAAATAAGAAATTAAAATAAGACAGCATTAGTTAACATAGAAAAAGAGTAAGGTCCGATGGCCAGGGAGGACAGAAAAAACAAACAAAAAAAAAAATTCCAGACAGCAGGAGAAAAAAATAAACCCGGCATAAGCTCATAAAATGCTCCCTATGCTCATGTGTGTGACAATAGAGGGAGAGAGAGCATTATCTCTTTTGGGGGATGCAGGGACTTTTGAGTGTGGATGGACTTGGTTGCAGGTGTGGTGGGTTCTATCAAATGGAGCACTAATCTGGAGTTTCACATCAAGGGACAAAGCTAGGACCTTGGCAAGGAGTGTTTCTGAGAAGAAAGGAAGAGGTACTTTCAGTCTAATAATATTAAGATTTTTGCAGTATTCTATAAAGTGGTATGAATTCTTAGAATCTGAATATTTAGCACTTGCAAGCATACAGCAACTATCCATCCATCCATCTTCTAACCCGCTGAATCCGAATACAGGGTCACGGGGGTCTGCTGGAGCCAATCCTAGCCAACACAGGGCACGAACCAATCCTGGGCAGGGTGCCAACCCACCGCAGGACACACACAAACACACCCACACACCAAGGCCAATTTAGAATCGCCAATCCACCTAACCTGCATGTCTTTGGATTGTGGGAGGAAACCCACGCAGACACGGGGACAACATGCAAACTCCAAGCAGGGAGGACGAACCCGGGTCTCCTAACTGCGAGGCAGCAGTGCTACCACTGCGCCACCGTGCCGCCCTACAGCAACTACAACTGGCAAAAGAACAATTTATGTGCCAGATTTTCTTTAACTTTATTATTTTATTACTTTACTCATTTATATATTATAAAAACTTAATCATTTGATTACAGGTATTTTAAAAATCATGGGAAATTCTGATATCTGTGACTGAATATTATTGTTTAAACTCTGTAATTCTAGGTACCGAGCGATTGCTAGACCAATGGACCGTCAGGGTGCAGATGCTGTGCTGAAGACATGCTGTAAAGGTGGCTTGGTGTGGGTGGTGTCCATGCTGCTTGCTATTCCTGAAGCTGTGTTCTCAGATCTCTATTCTTTCTCTGTCCCTGGAAGCAATACTACATTTGAAACATGTGCCCCTTACCCAGTGACAGACAAAGTGCTTGTGGAGGTGCACTCTATGAGCTGTTTTCTCATCTTCTATCTCTTGCCACTCTCCATCAGCTCAGTTTTTTATGCCCTGATTGCCAGGAAACTGATCCAAAGTGCATGTGACATGCCAGGAGAGGAGCACGACAATCTGTGTAAACAGGTAGGATGAGGCCAACTTCATGGAAAGCGATTTATTTAAATACTGTAAATGAAATTATTATTAGTGACTCTATTAGATTTGTTTTTAGCAATCTATATTATGTATATTCATCCTTATTTATTCGTAGACCTTGTTTCTTCAACAATACATCAATTTCTAAGCTGCTTATTCAGTTCAGGGTTGCCGGACAAAACCTTTTGTGTTTAATTACTCATTTCTGGTGCTTAGGTTAACTTGAGATCTACATATTTTAAACATACTCAATTAATTATTCAAGAAATAGACTGAGACCTAAAACATTATATTTCTACACATGGGCTGCTCAAGTTTGGCATATGTTTTTATTTGGTTAATAGACAGCTATTTGTGAACCATTTTGGATGGTACCAACTAGCTAAAGTAACTGACTACTGACAGATAAATTTTTTTTTTTTGATACCAAGGCTTTAAGGATGATGTCCGATGCTGTGTGGATTTGCATATCGATTCTCTGGATTCAAGTGGAGAACTCTGCTTATGTTAGAGTACACTCTTGTTTGCTACATTGTCCTTTGTCTGTGGTGTGGTGTGATGTTTTCTTCCTCAGCTAGCTGTTAAGCAGTTTGTTGTGTCCTCTGCAATTTCCTAGGGGAAAGCATCACTTTTTCAGACATAAGAATATAGGGACTGAAGTTCTCTTCTTGAGGTAATGCTGCTTCTCAGTCTTCTCAGATAGGGCTCAGTCAATGGCACTAATCTTGGCTTAGAAAAATGGATCTTAGAACTAGTCAAGGAGCATCCAACTCCAAGGATCTTAGGAAAGTAGCTTCCAGGCCAAAAAAGGTTTTTGAGCTTTTTTGCTTCACAGAGAGTGGGTGGTTTCCCACCTCAAAAAGAGTGGCATGGCAGATTTAGCTCCCCAAAAGAGACGAATGCCAAGTTTTGAAGGAAAGTACAGAGTCTAGTTATTAGATTAAGGTGCCTTCCAGTTATAGACCCAATGCCTGATTATATGTATGTTATTTTGTCCATCACACAATTGAGAGGGCTGCTGTTCAGCCATTTATTTTAATGTTCATTCTGCAATGCAACTGAGGTTGCATCCAGCTTTCTGTATCTCTGTTAAATCTACTTTCTTGCCTAGCAAAATGGCTAATGCTCACTTTGTCCTACAAGTATAATCTGCAACCTCACTTTTCTTACTTTCAGGTTAAAACAACCTTTATCTTCTACCATGGTATGTCTTGTGTACATCCATCACAAATGTCCACTTAAAGTCTGAATATTGCAGGTTTATTATACTGATTATTATTGTAAAATTGGATTGGCCTTCTGTCCCCACTACATGTAGATTAAACCAGTTAGTTTAATTCAGCAGTGGTTTAAGAGTTTTGCATTCTTTTTTCCCTTCATTTGATTTAGGCTAAAATTGTTTTCTCTATTGTTGTGTTCCAGGTAGAAGCTCGGAAGCGCTTGGCTAAGATGGTGTTGGTGCTTGTCTTCCTTTTTGCCATCTGCTGGTTGCCAAATCACATCTTATACCTTTACCGCTCCTTCACATACCACTCCTTGGTGGATTCCTCCTTAGGTCATCTCCTAGCTACTTTTGTTTCTCGTGCCCTGGCCTTCAGCAGCTCAGTTGTCAATCCCTTTGCCCTCTATTGCCTCAGCAAATCTTTCCGCCAGCATTTTAACCACCATCTTTGTTGGATGTGCCTACAGCAGAAAACCATTCATCGCAATACCTTTGTCACCAGCAACACAGGGATCACAATGGCAACTAGATGCCTGTCTGAAGGCAAAGGTGATGGGAGTCCAAAAACTGAAATTGCTGACCGAAATCACTTCAAACTTTATTGAAAAAGAAGGACAGGAAAATTTCTCTTTATGAATGCCCTGCAAAGAAACATCACTTGTTTTAAATCCAAAACTTGTAACAATAAAATCCTACATATTAAATCACCAGGAAAGGATTATTATTTAAACCGGATGATAACAAAGAAACAAAATAAAAGAAAATGTATAACAAAGCTTTACTATTTTCCTGATTTTACTTTTTTGAGTTAGTTTGGGCAAACACAGTTAAACAATCTGACAACCCCAAACTGAAGTAGATGTAGGTCAAGTGACCTGCCCAAGATAACATGTTAGCTCTTTTTGCACATTTAGGCTAGCTCAAGATTGAACAAATGTCAAAATTGCTATCCTGTTAAACTCCATCTATGTATTAATTTTCTAATACAGTACATTTAAACATTGAGAACTGGTGCAAGTCTCAATAGCATTAGCTCCAGCCAGCTATGGACAACATGCTAGTTCATCAATTGATACCTGCAGCCATGCTGTGAAAATTTTAGAGTCATCAATTAACCTTACATGCACAATTTTGTAATGTGAATTGGGAAATACAAATACCTTGAGAGAAAACCCATGCACATATAAAAAATATGGAAGTTGCAGACCAACAGTGCTCATGACAATTATTTAAAACCAGAACATATGAGCTGTGAGGCAGTAGCACTAATCACTGCATTCCGGAGACATTGACCCAGCAATTATCTATTCCAAGTCCTAGTTTCATACGTTGAATCTACAGTATGTTAGCTGTGAACAAAGCTTTAAAATGTCAGAGCCAAACAAAAAAAAAATGTTGCAATAACCGAATACAAGATGCAGTGATTTTAACAAAAGTGAAGTAAATATAAGCAATTTTGACCAATTATAAGAGACTTGGGAAAAATGTCTGTCACTAGCATGACAATTTTCACAAACAACAACAGAACTTAAAGTTTATTTGGTTTGAAATGTGGTCATTTTAATACATACCTTGAAAATGAGCAGACTTTTAAACTAAAGGATTGATTTTCTCATTGAAGTGGAGGAAGAGATTTTTGTGCATCTTTCTGGAGCAGTGAACAATGCAGTCGTATGTGACTAAACCAGGGGTCCCCAACTCCGGTCCTGGAGGGCACCAGTGGCTGCAGGTTTTCATTCTAACCCTTTTCCTAATCAGTGACCTGTTATTGCTGCTAATTAACTTCTTTTGAATTCATTGTAATTGACTTGCTCTTGAAGACTCAGACCCCTTAATTGATTCTTTTTCCTTAATTAGCAGCCAAACAATCATGAGATACAAAATAGGCCAAAACAACTGGTGTCCATCATACAATATCTGAAAATAAAGAAAGGTGAAGGTCTCAGGAATGTCGGTCTGCTCAGGTTCACAAAACATTTTACCAGAAAAGACAAAGTTAACAATTTCAGAAATGTCTGCTATTGCACAATGAGAGCAACAACAAGCCACGGAATTAAAGAACGGGTTTAATTAACAACAATAATCGGTGCCTAATTAAGCAGCTGATTGGAGTGAAATTGGTTGGAGTTTGAGGCCCTGACTTAGCTGGCTTCTTCTGTTGGCTCACTCGCTTCACATTTCATTTCTGTTTGGGTGCCGCTTAAGGAAAGAAATTAAGTAATTCAGAGGAACGATGAAGAAATTCAGGGGAACAAATCTTTTAATTAAAGTGAATGGAAAAGGAATTAATTAGCAGCAAAAACAGGGCACTAATTAAGAAAAGGGTTAGAATGAAAACCTGCAGCCACTGGGGCCCTGCAGGACTGGAACTGGGGACCCCTGGACTAAACCATAAAGGCTCTGAAAGAGGTTCATTAGTATTTATATTTTGCATCTTGATCATTTCCTTTATCATCAGCATTGTTGATGTTCTTTATAAGCACACATAAACCACAAATACTGTTGTGCAATGTCAAGGAGCAGGGTATTTAAAAACAATGTTCATTGCAGTTCACATCTGAACTGAATTTCAAGTTTTATTTCTGCCACTTGAATAAACTTGAAAGCCCTCATATCTGGTATAGTGAGACAAAGCATTTAAGTTATGAACAAAGTGAAGTCTCTTTATATAATGCCGGCTGATTTCCACGATACCCACCGTCTTCATCTTTAAATGGTCATCTGCATGTTCCTAAGATAATTAGCCGGGTATTGTCTGTAGGGTGAAAGTGGCAAATGAATCAGTGACTCATGCTGACTGAAACTACAGCCTCCTTTTGTGCATACAACATAGTTACTAGGCCAGACTGTCCACGTATATTTAAGTATTTTGTGTTTTTTTTCAGTCGTGAAATACAATATTGAGGTCGATTTGATCAAAGATAGTGCTATTCAAGAAAAGTTCTTTACATAATTGTTGTGATGTGCTGCTGATAGCCGAATCAGGTTCTTGGACACACACAGATTGCTTTGAGTTGTTTTTATGGCACATGGATCTTAAATAAAATGGGACTTAATCTCCCTGGCATCCCTTTCATGGTTCGTTACTGCTTTATGCTCAATGCTACTGGGTATGACTTCAGCACTTTGATTCTATAGTTGGATTGACCAGGTGTAAAAATTAATCTTTGAAATAATGTATATGCTTTCAGGATAGTGCACCCCTTTAATGATCTAAGTGGATACAGAAAAATTATGGATGTAATGTTGTTTACTTTGAGCAGTAAAGGTGTAGAAAGTCAACCTGGAGATTTATTTAACATTTAAGATTAAGTAAGGTTTATCATTTGATATTGACATACAAGCTAAAAATATCTTCCAATAGGCATAACTGTCATTATAATTTTGTGTTCTATGTACATTATTTAATTTTCCTAACTGTGTGTTAATAAAAGCAAATAAACCATCATATTCTGGCATCACTGTTAACGCAAATTATCCCTTTGCTACTATTACAGATTTGATGTATGAAATAGATTCATAATGTTGATTAGTCTATTGACCATATTAATAATTATACTTTATACTGCTCTTGACATCTTGTCTAAAACTTGTTTGCCTAATGTTTTTCAGTTTAAACATTCGTATGTATCGGATGGGAACATACAGTATGCTTTGCTGTCATCCTTGTATAAAAGATAGCATTACATTGTGAAATCATCTGAAGTATATTACTGGTATGAAGTTGGTCCTAGACCATTAGTTTCATGTATTTGTTGTTGTTACTGGACATATTACATCTAACTCATAGCCTGTCCAATGTTGAATGGCATGCATGTACCAAAGATTAATTTCTTGATTTCAACTGTTAGCCTGTTTACATGTTACAATTTTGAGAGTACTTTTTCTAGAATTGCAGAATTTCAAGTCTGTATTAAAGAAACACTCCACCCAAAAATGTCATTTTTTAATATATTACTCCATGTAGTTTGTAGTGATAGGAGAGAACAAAATGAATCTCACATTTTCATGCAGAACAGAGATAACAAAGATTCTGTTATAATAGGGGTCAATGGTTGGACAACAGTAAACAATGTAAAAAAAAAATCTCACGTTACTTGGATTGCATAACCCACATATCAAGTTATCTATTGTAGTGTATGCTCACAACATCCCAAACACCTGGGTTAAAACATTATTAAATAAACCACTTACAGAAAATGCTCTTGTGAATGAAAATGAAATATGCTCAATTGCAGCCAAGCATTTGAAATGAAGAACTGCCTTTCCTCCTGGCTAAACTTAACGTGATATGAACAAAAACATTCACAGAGAGACATGTACAAATAAAGATTAAAAGTTAAAGAAACACAAGTGGAAACATTATCAGGAAGGGAATTTCCCTCATACATATGTATATCCAAGATCCTTCAATAAGCAGAAGGCCAATTCACCCATGCAGTTCCTATCCCAGGGTACTATAGATATAAATATAACGTGTAATTTCTACAATTCAAATGTTTGTTCACATCTGAGCATGCTCCATTTTAATTCAACAGAAAGTTTTCCAGATGTGCTTTATATAACAATGTGTTTAGGACATTGTGAGCATATGACTAGTATAATTGGCATTTGGATTATGTGATGTAAGTAATGTGAGATTTTTTCAAGGATTTTATCTAACATTAGTCACCATAGACTCTATCACATCAGAAACTTTGTTATCTCAGTTGTGCATGAAAACATGGGATTAAAACTTTTTCTAGACCATCACTGCAAACTAAATTGGTAAGTAACATATAACAAATTACCATTTTTTAACATTTTTTAGGTGGAGTAGCCCTTTCAGGAGCAGGTAAATGCTTCTATGAAGGAGATACAATCAATCTTTATGCATTTATATTCTTTATTTAAATACTGTGTTGTAAAAAGTGACATGGTTTTAAATGCGCATCTTATAATGTGTCTTTGCCAGTGTGCTTTTTGAAGTGTGCCAAGCCCACTGATTAACAATAGAGTTGTAGCACATAGTCCTGTCATAAGGGCCAACAGCTTTTCAAATAGTTATGGCTTTGTTTGTTCTACAGCCGTTGTCATGAGACCAAAAGTGGATTTTATGTGTCTCTTTGATGGAATACTGCAAGTAATGGAGGTGCAATGTAGCCAGATCTTTGTCTTCACCTACAAATAGTTATCTGTGGTGTGTCTCAGAGATCAGTCCAGCAATAGAATTTTTTAACCTGCTGTTAGGCTACAAAAGATGTTCTGAATTACACAAAACAGCTGGGCGTTTTTGATGCATGATTTGCAGGTCTTCCATAAGGAAACTGCTCTATGTCTACTTAAGCATTGGTTTCAGTGTTAATGACAGATAATCAATAAATTAAAGTTAAATACAGATAACATGATGTATAATATGCTATATATGAGAAATAAATGATCTGTTTTGCATGAAAATAGTATAAAAAGCTGACTTTTATTTAAATTTACAACTTTTGTGAATCCAAATGTTAAAACATAAACACAAGACTGAAAGAGTTAACACTGAAGGCAGTGTACAGTACATTGTACACACAGCAGCTTTGCTGTTGGGGAAATTACATTTATTTAATATGTAACACCTGACTTAATTATTCTCCTTGAAATAAGTGAGATTTTTTCAACAGAAAGAGTTATTGAATTTGATTGCATGCTTATAATAAGCTGTGAAAAAGGGGGAGGATGGAGTGGACTAGGCAGTGAAGATGGTCTCTAGAATAGATGCGGAACAAAACAACAAAAGACAAAAGGAAGGATAACATTAAATGTAAAGTATATGTCAGAAAATAAAACAGACTCGTCATTTAGATTCAATAGTTCACCTGCACATCTCAAAAGTGAAAAGTACACTTGTGGAAAGTAAAGATGGGTAACACTTAAGGGGGAACCATCACTCGTGCCTTATGTGTTGGCAGGAGTCTGGGTTAAATGTTAATCAGATAGAAAAAAAAACAAAATGCATGAACTGAATGCAACTCTGCCTTTGACAGACTTTCCTAAATGCTTATGAAATAGCTTCATTCTGGAATTTAAACAGAAATCAATGCAATGACAAATATGTTCTTTCATATGGAATATGAGGCAATAAATTAAATTAAAGTGACTGGGCACTTCAGATTATAAGAGCTACAGAATATACACAAAATCACTCAATGTAATAATATATTTAATTCCTCTGTAATTAGACATAACCATAAGAAATATAGAGAGTAAGCCCATCTCCAAGCTGGTTAGACTAAATTGATTGTGTCTGTTCTCATGCTCATCTATTAAGAAAGAGGAGAAAAAGTCCTATGCAATATAATGCAGAAGACCTTATGGAGCCCACATCATCCATCCTTAAAACAAGATATAATCTATCTGCTATGAATGGAGTTTCTTCCAGAGCAAAACATAGGGATACATCCAGAGAAGCCAGTATGCAGGTCAGAAAGCTACCTGGTCTCTCCTGCAGAGGCAATGTTGACTTCAACCAGATGCCTAAGGCATTTGTTAGCTTTAGTTGGGACAGGCCCATAAATGCGGATCTGTCAAAACTGGAAATTGAGGTCAAAGTTGTCTTGGGGAATAATGTACTATCTTAAATTAAGACTACAAAATGTCAACAAAAGTTCTAAAGTAATGTCTCCATGACCAAACAGTTAACTTTATGAGCCGGAATGTTAAAGACCTCAATCACTAATTAAAAAGAAAGAAAGTATTCTCAGGTTTAAATGCTAAAATAGTATTTTAACAGGAGACCTACTTGATAAGCAAGAATCAGTTTCGGGTACACAGAGAATGGACTGGCCAAATGTTCAATTCCAGCTTTACAAAGAAAACTAGAGGTGTGGGAATTCATATACATAGAATAATCTCATTTGTAGTATCAGATGTAGTATCTGATCCTGAAGGGTGATATGTGAACGTCATGGGTAATTTATTTAACTGTAAAGTGATTAGATAAATATCTATGCACCCAATGTGGATGATAGGGACTTCATCCACAATATATTTGCATCTATTCCCAACTCATAAAATTATAATGGCTGGTGACTTTAATTGTGTTTTAAATCTAGACTTTGATAGGCCTCCTGCCCCAGGGTCGATGATATGTGTCACTGCAAAAACAATTACTCAGTTTGTAACTGATTACAACTTATCAGACCCCTGGAGATTTTTAAACCCAAACTCAAGAGCATATTCCTTCTATTCATCAGTACATCACTGTTACTCAAGAATTGATTATTTCTTTATATATAACAATTTCTTACCTACGATTAAATCTTATAAGTACTACGCTATTGTTATCTCCAACCATGCCCCTTTGATCATGGAACTTAAATCACTATGTCCCACATAATCATCATCTGGTGTCTTAAGCCACTTTATTAGCAGATGACAACTGTCAGAATTTATAAGCAAATCAAATTTTTTAGAGACAAACTCCTCGGAGGTCTCTGCAGGAATACTCTGGGAAACTTTGAAGGCTTTCTTAAGAGGACAGATTATTTCATATCTTTCCCACAAAAATATGTCAGAAACCAAGACTGTATCAGAGCTAATCAGTAAAATTACCAGAATAAATCAAGAACATGCCAGGTGTCCAAATGAGGCACTTTATAGGAAAAGGTAGGCTTACAGAACTCAACCTATTGACAACTAAAGAAACAGAACAACTCATTTTTAAATCAAGACATCATTACTATGAACACAGAGAGAAGACTAATAAGATCTTAGCTCAACAAATCCACAAGCAGGAAGTTCACAATGCAAGTACCAGCAATTACCAGCACAAATGGAGACAAAATCATTGACCATAAAAATATAATGCAAACATTTAGAGACTACTATATGTCCTTATATTCTACTCAGTTTAAAGAAGACAAGACACAACCTAATGTGATTTTAGATGCATTACAGATACTACAAGTAGATACGCTCAGTGCAGAGGAACTGTATAAACCTCTGGCACTCTCAGAATCACTAGATTCTATAAACTCACTTCAGAGTGGGAAAGCAGCAGGCCCTTATGGCTATCCTGCTGAATTTTATAAAAAAAAATTCTCAATTAAGTTAGCTCCCCTTTTATTAGCAAAATTTACAGAAGCTTGAGACAATAACATTTTTCAAACTTTTCACCAAGCATTAATTACCGTCTTTTCTAAGCAAAATAAGGACTTATTACAATTTGCATCATATAGACCAATCTCACTTCTGAATAATCATGTTAAGATACTCTTCAAAGTCCTAGCTAGAAGGATTGAGGTAGTGCTTCCTTCGGTAATATCACAAGACCAAACTGGATTTATTAAAGGTAGACACTTATCTTCCAGTCTTCGTCACCTGTTTATTGTAATTTATTCATCCAATAAGTCTAACACCCCGGAGATATTATTATCATTGGATGCAGAAAAAACATTTGATATGGCTGAACGGAATTACCTCGTTACTGCATTGGAGAACTTTGGGTTTGGCCCGATCATATGTGCATGGATCAAACTACTGTATACAAGTACAGAAGCTTCAGTTTATATTAACATTAATTCAAACTACTTCAAACTAGAATGTGGTACTATATAAGGATGCCTCTTGTCACCACTGCTTTTTGCAATTGCCATTTAGCCACTGGCAGTTCACTTTCAAAATGCTTATGAGATAAAGGGGATTATCAGAGAAGGACTTGAACAGAAAATTTCATTATATGCAGATGATATGGTACTATATATATATCAGATCCACAAAATACTGTGCCTACGGTCCTAACAGCACTAGCATAATTTCAAAATATTTCTGGTCTCAGAATTAATTTGAATAAAAGTGTGTTCTTTCCAGTGAACTCTCAAGCACACAATATTAGATTGGACACATTCCCTTTTAGCAGATCAGTTTAAATACCTAGGGGTAAACATCACAAGTAAACATAAAGTTCTATATGTTTTGGACGTGCACCGAATTGACAACATTTTGGACCAAAATCTTTAAATGCCTCTCAGACAGCCCATTTGGTGTACATCCAAATGGGCTTAAAGTGGAGAAGGACCAAACAAACTATAACAACAACAACAGCATTTATTTATATAGCACATTTGCATACAAACAGTAGCTCAACGTGCTTTACATAATAAAGAATAGAAAAATAAAAGACACAATAAGAAAACAAAATAAATCAACATTAATTAACATCGAATAAAAGTAAGGTTCAATGGCCAGGGGGGACAGAAAAAACAAAAAAACTCCAGATGGCTGGAGAAAAAATAAAGTTATAGTTGTCTTTAGTTCACAATTGGCATGTAGACTTATCTTGATCAACTGGAAGAATCTTTGTCCACCTGTCATAAGTCAGTGGGTAACTGATGTTATATTTGAAATTGGAAAAAATCAAATTCTCACTTAGAGGATCTGTGCAAAACATTTTTAAACCTGGCAGGATCCAATCAAAAACTTTTTAGAATAAGCATTTAAACTGAGGAAGTGGATTCTCTTCCCTAATTTATTTTAATTATTTTATTTTATTTATTTATTTATGAATTTATTTATTTATTTTTCCTATTATTGGGGGTTTATTTGATGTGAACTTAGCTTTGTAAAATTTGACTTGCTTGTATTGAATGTTATTTGCTTTTAATAAATTCAATAAAATGCTTAAAAAAGCCTTAAGTATCTCAAAAATAATAATAACAATCTATATATATAATTCACTAAGGCAAGACAACCATGAAAAGCACGCCAGAAGGGGCGTGGATTTACTATGCTGCCGACAAGTGAGACACCTAGGGCGCACACAGGAAGGAGCCATGCCCACCAACTCCAAGACCATTGGATACGACGACAACTCGCAGGTCCACGCCCACAAACTCGGATGCTACGACACAGAAAAAAATGGCGTCATTTATGTTCGTCTGTCGTAGAGGCCACATGCAGTGCAGGTCAGGTTAATGTCATGTACCTCCGAGCTACGTTGACTGTTCATAGAGGCATGTTTCTCACGGAGGTGAATCGCCATATGCAGCATGTGAAACGGTTTGCGTGGGGTATCCCATGGGATCATTAAAACATTCCTTTACAACTGAGGTTAAAACACAATGAAGTAAGCAGTCTTTAAAAAACGAGTTTTCGGTTTCGACGCACGACCGCGTGCAGCATAGCAAAGTGTTGCACACGCTACATACAGCAATTCGCATCCGCGACAAGCATGCGTCTTCTTAGATGCTCCTGCACTTTGTACACACCTCCCTCCCACCTCGCTACGCCGCACGGACAATTGTGTGTTGGTTCATTCCGTGCATTGTTACAATGTTGCTTTTCTTGCTGATTTATTACATTAGCGATTTTGCAAATGTAAAATTTTCTCCCTGTGCTTAAAAATGATTAAAAAACCGGGCCGATTATGCGGCGTATGGTACGCCACGGGTTGGCTAGTATAATATAATTATACAATAATAACAATGTAATATTATAAATTATAATATATAAAATAATCAACAAAAAATGAAGAAATTCAAACTAAAGTAATATTCACAGAAAACTCCTTAACAACAACAAATGATCCTCACTCCGGAGGTGATCCACAAAGAACAAAGAACACAACTATGTTTTAAGCAACAGTACATAAGTACAACATCATACATGAAGCCAACAGAAAATTACAAAGACGTAAAAAAATAATTGGCAAAATTTAAGAAGAACCCAGACATTTCCTTAACTCTGGTCAGGGCTACTGGATAGGCTTCACTCCCAGACTACCTAGCTCCAGTCTCAAAAGGCAGGCTTGTTGGCATCTCCAGGCCCAAAATGTGGTAAGGCTTTTGGCAGGCAAATATCAAAAAAGTCCATAAAGAGAGAAGAGAAAAAGAACAGAAAGTAGGTTTTAGCTAAAATGGAGAAACCTAAGGCAAACAAATTCAATACAGAATCCAAAACCATATCCAAGAGCTAGGGGCAAAAATCAGGACATCCAAATATGAATAAGCAAAATAAAGTAAGAAACTAACAATCAGTCCAACAATGCTGAAAGTGAAATGAGAACTTCAGTTCTTTCTCAAATACTTGTTGGGGAAATCCCGCTGCTGCCTTATTCGGTGACCCTACCTCTTTAGGGCCACATGAAGGAGACAGGGCAGTTAACAAAAAACAATAAAAATATTATAACACACAACAGCAAAATTATTAAACAATACAATATCAAAGTAAATCATGTTATATAAAAGCAGAACAAAACCAAAAACAAACTTAATATGAAAATGCATATTTAAATAATAACAAAAAAAATTAGGTAAATAAGAAATAAACTTAAGGCAGGGCTACAAACCTTACTGTATCATAATAGAAGACACTAACATTTCACAACAAAAAGTAACATAAATGATTGCTCACATGAAACTCTAAGCTGACATTACGAGAGAGTCCAAAAGTGTCCAACCATCTCTTCCAATGAAATATATCACATTATTCACAAGGATCTAGAAGAAAGAAAACAGAGCAAGCTCCCTTATGGCAATTCACAGGAAAAATGCTCAGAGGCAGTGCTGTATGTGGAGTGGTTCCACAGGAAAAACTGAATGCTTGGATTCGTTGAAGCTTAAAAACTCAAAGAACCAGCTGTCTTTACAAATCTCTTTCTCTCTCTCTGTCTTATAGCTAATATTGGCAGTGCACCCTTTATTTCAAGACATTTGGTGCATTCTTGGGTAAAATGTTAGAAACCTTGAAGACCACAGAGACCTACTTCATAATTGTAACATCAAAGTAATGTTAGGTGATCATAGCCATTGCACCAGGGACTGTTGAGCAGCACATACATTTTAGCCAGTAGATACTAGACATTTAAAGAAACATTAATATTAACTATGCAAAACTATTTCAATCTTAAACCTGAGGAGCCCTTATTCTTATCCTCTCATTGTGATGTACATTTCAGCAAACAGGAGCAATGAGCCCTTTACTTTGAGTTCTTCACGGTGAGAATATCCACAGGGGTCATTTTTACACAGACCAGGGGTACTAGTCCTCACAGAACTATATTGCTTTGAATTCTGAGATATTTCCATGGGTAAACATAGATTTATATTCAATAGTGAAATGTTTACTGTATTCTATAAAGACTTTACATTCATTCCAAATCATTTAATCCAACACAGATAAATGGTAGTGCAGGAGATGGTGGAGCAATGAAGCAACCATTGACAGGTCACCAGCCCATCACAGGACCCTTTCATGCACATACACATACTCAGAAAAGGACAATTTGGAAACACCAATGTGCAAAGAATGTGCAAAATGAACAGAGTTGGCCACAGTGCTACCATTTTGCTAGCAAGTATACTGGATGAACATTGAACCTGCAATTTATATGGCACAGGGCGGTTAGTTACCATCCAAAGAAAGTGAAACACTACAAATTGACAGTATGTCTCCAGTGGATTCGCACAAATGCTTTTATAGGTAAATAGTTGTGTTTGGCCAGCATAGAACTAATTGTTTAAAATCTTGAAAAGTAGGCTTAGGGTAGCTATGTATCTTAGCCCTAATCACAGAGCCTTTCCATTTCATAAATAAACATTTGTCGATCTAATCAATGAACTGACCACAAGTCTTTCATTATGTCATTAGCAATGCCTTCTGCTCTACCTAAGTAACTGATGGTTTCCTTCATTGCCAGGCTAGAACTAAAGCACTGCAAAGCACTCAATGATCTCCGATTGGAACAATCTCAGTACTCCACATGTTCCATGCAAATTTGTTTTGATGTTAGTTTTAAATGAAATTTAACATTTTAGCAACATCATATATTCCTTCTTTATTGAACTTTTTTGAAATTTTGTGATTACTTTGAAAATGTTTGACATTTTTTAAACTTTATTGATACAAACTACCAAGTGTCAATAGGCACTAAAATAATATTCTTGACTACTTGAATTTATATAAGTGTTCCTTGTCTTTCACAGAGTGACTTTCAAATTCATATGTTAACCCTCACCTGAAGCCTGCAACAATAAAACAAAACACACACTAAGGCTAAGATCAGACCAAAGTCTGCTTGTAATATCCTTCTATACATCCATCCCTGTAGTCTTAGTAGGTATAGCACTGTAGTATTGTTACCTGAACAGAGTACTGTCAAATTCTTACTTGCATGTGTGTCCACTCACTCCAGTTCATGATCATAGGGGATGGATTCAATATTAGCAGTTTTGGGTGCAAAGCAAGAGGTAACCCTGGATGTGACATCAGTCTGTCACAAGGCAACTTCATGAATATACTCTCACTGTCTGAAATGCAATTAATAGGCGGGCCATTTATGATCCTGTAATGTTGTACTGCTGCAAGAATTTTAATACACTTGGGGAAAAAAGAAGAAGAAACAAAATAAACCAGTAGAAGCACTCATCAGGGGAACATGAGGAGCACATAATTCTATTTTTATGTCCTTCCCATGTGTTTTTGCAGACATGGCTAGCACCATGCCCCATTTTCTGCTCAGCTACTCACCAGAGTAGCTTGTTCAGCACCTTCGTATAAGATGATAAATGGCTCATTTGCTTACAAGAAGCTGCAAAAACAGCATTGCATATTAATGTATACTGTGCTAATGAAGCCATTTTTTATGGTTGCTTATTTTTACAAGTAATCTAAGCTGAAAAGCCTTTGTTCATTGTCAATATTTCCACAAAATACCGCAGGATGATCCATTATTTCACATACACTTTTATTTTGCATAATTCAACCTGATAAAATTCTCTGAGTGCAGCAATATTTTTCATATAATCTGTGACTCCACAAATAATAAAGAGGAAATAAAATCTGAAAAGCCTACTTTGTCGGCAATTTATTTTCTGTTCTCAGTCAAACTGTAATTCCTTCATAAAGCCATGTTTGTGGTGAGCATCACTTTCAAAGAATTTATAAAGCTAATGACCATATGACAGTCAACTTTACTTTATTTGAAGTTCAAGGGTTACAAATAAACTGTAACAAGCTAGTGTTCACAAGTACACAGATTTACATTCATTCCATTTTCAAGCCTATTTAATCTACTTTGGGTTACAATTACAATTTATTTTTGCTTAGCCCAAAATCACAGAAGAAATGCCACAATGGGCTTTACAGGCCTTGCGACTTGACAGCCCCCCAGCCTTGACTCTCTAAGAAGAAAAGGAAAAGCTCCCAAAAAAAACACTAGTAGGGAAAAAAAGGCAGTTCAAAGAGAGACCCCTTTCCAGGTAGGTTGGGGGTGCAGTGGGTGTCAAAGAGAAGGGGGTCAATACAATACACAGAGCAATTCACAAGTAATCCTTAATACAGTTTAACTTTAAAATAAAAATATTACAGAGTACAGAGCAGAATTTAACAGTAGATGATATCACATAATACGATTTGGATTTGTCTAGAGTCCTGGAGACCTTGGCCATCAAGCTGCCTCCCCCAGTTGGCCATTCCACAGCTGGGATCACGCTGGGCCAGCCAATCCGATGAAAGCACCCCTCTAACCAATGATTCCTGTGATCCTCCATCAGAGATGACTTTACCTTAGGCAGGCAAAACCACTTGGCAGGAGGGCAGTGGCACCAAGTGCCACATTTTAGTACCGAGAAGAGAAACAGAATAGATGTGGGTTAGTAACAAATTATAAATATCTTATTACTTATGTTTTAGTGCTAATGACCAACAACAGAGATGCAGTCTGTACAGTTAATCAGCAGCTCTAGTCAGGATATGCTAAACTGAAGTAGTGAGTCTTCAGCCAGAATCTGAAAGCTTGAGACTGACAGGGCACCTCTTATAGTAGCAGGCAGACCATTTTACAGTTTATGGGCCCTGTAACTAAAAGCTCGACCTCCCACTGTTATTTTATTAATCCTTTGAATCATAAGCAAACCGGCATCTTGATATCTTAATGTGTCCTCTGGTTTATAAGTCATGATAAGTTCAGACAAGTTAGCCAGACCTTGGCCATTTAAGTCTTTGTATGTTAAAAGGAGGATTTTGAAATCTGCCCTAAACTTATTACTGGGAGTCAGTGTGCATATTTAAGGATTTGGGTTGTGGGGAGCTGATGATTATATATACCCCTTTGGGCACAATGCAGGAATGTTCCCTGGCTGGAGCATCAGTCCACACAAGCACACTTACACACAGATTCACAATGCGTTAAGTTAGAATGGCCAATTAACTTAACCTGTACTTGTTTGGGATGATGGAGGAAAATCAGAGTACCCTTTGAAGTAGAATAACCTCAGAAATTAAGAGAATGTACTGACTGCACAGGGACATTGGCAGAGCCAGGATTTGAATGAAATCACACAAAGCTAAGAGGGACTGGCACAAACCACCTTGCCACTTAGATTCATGTACTGTAAAATTCAGGCAGTCTTTAGTTTGTAATCATGATTTAGCTCATGCCTCCATCTAGAGCAGCTTACAAATAACGGTTGTATAATCACATATTTTTGGCTTTCCAGATCTGGAGCACTGGCAGGTCAAGTGTCACACATTAAATCCGTGGTAGGTCCTAAACTGCCAGCCTTGTGTTTACCATTCATCATCACACTCACTATCTCACTTTGACTTTATATACAGTAGTGCCCTTCATTATGTATTCTACCATAATGGAATGCACAGTTGTCATTTCACAATATAAAATGAAAAAAAATATATATATGTAGCATCAGATAGACCTAGAAAAAAATAGAACTTAAAAGTAGAGCACATTAACAAGGGTAGGATAAAACAAAGTGAAATATTCTTCCACAGCAGGATGGTGACAGATTCCGCAATGCAGTCACAGCCATTTGAGAAAAAGAAGACAAATCAGAAACAGGATCAATGATGACAGTGGCAGTTTGGAGCACTATGGTTTGAAACCTCTTCATAAACCCTGGATACTTCATATAGAAATAGCTCCAACAGAAAGTGAGCATGTTATTTGCAGAATCCTAAATGTTAATTTTATATGACACAGACATTAATCGTTTCTTCGTTGGTATAGGACACTCATAAGTGAAGCACAGTACAACGTTAAAAGGTGTTTCCAATAAAAATAAGATATTATTTACTTCATGCACATTCAGCAAAAAAAAAAAAAGCATTTTTGAATATTTCAAACACCTTTCCATGGAAAATCACATCAATAGTTTCTAAAAAAGTACAATACAAAAAACTTGTTTTTAACAGATTTCAGCTTGTCACCTATTGTGCAGCATAGCGACAGTTCTGTATAAATAGTTTGCTGAAAACATGAATAAAAGTACAATATTGTCTGCCTGCCATTAAATAATGAATCAAAGAAGTGACAATTGATTTGCATCTCTCCTTGTAGCTTGAACAACTGCAATATTAAAATTACTGAACACAATGCAGGGTTAGATTTTCAGTAAATCTAATTAGAGTTAAAATATAAACATGACAGGGTGGCTCAGTCGCCAACACCATTTTTTCACACCTCTGTTGATATAGGTTCAATGCCTGGCTTCTTGAATGTATTCTGTGGGTACATTGACCCTCATTTACTCCTGACAGTACTGCTTTAATGTTTTTACACAACTTTTCCAACACCAAATGTGGCAACAGCAGATGATGGAGAAAGGACACTTTGTTTTCTATAAAAGAACATGTGCACAAAACAAAGATTTTGTTCTTGAGTTTCACAGATTTTAGATTCAAATGACCTTCATCAGAATGTCAGAGACAGCAGTCATGGTTAATAAAATTAAATGTAATATATATATTGTGAACTTGAACCCGGACACAGGCAGACGGACATCTTAAGTTCACCACACACTGTTTATTTACAAATATTTACAAGTAACGTGCACCACAAACCCCAGTGCCTCCAGCACCGATCCCCCAATGTCCAGGCCTCACAGTCTCAATGCCTCTCTCTCCTGGCCGCCTCCAGTCCTCTCTCCAGCTCCGTCTCTCTTCCACCCGACTTCCGCCAATGACTGGAGGGAGGCGGCCCCTTAAATAAGAACCCGGATGGGCTCCAGCTGCTTCCCGGCATTCCTCCGTAGCACGCCCAGTGTGGCGGAAGTGCCGCTGCGCACCGAAGCCGTCCGGGTGTCCCTGTCATCTTCCCCAGCACTTCCTGGTGTGGCGGAAGTGCTGGGCTCCAGGGATATCCAGGCACCGCGACGCCGCCTGGCGGTGGCCACGGGTCCCTACTGGGCTGGGCTTCCAAGCCCTTTACCCAAGGCCCCCAACATAACCAGGGTGGACACCCCCTCGCGGTCTGGAGGAGGCACAAGCCCTCCTCCGGTCCTCCTGGGCGTCCCGGATGGCACAATATATATACATACAGTGGAATGCAAAAGTTTGGGCAACCTTGTTAATAGTCATTATTTTCCTGTATAAATCGTTGGTTGTTACGATAAAAAATGTCAGTTAAATATATCATATAGGAGACACAAACAGTGATATTTGAGAAGTGAAATGAAGTTTATTGGATTTACAGAAAGTGTGCAATAATTGTTCAAACAAAATCAGGCAGGTGCATAAATTTGGGCACCGTTGTCATTTTATTGATTCCAAAACTTTTAGAACTAATTATTGGAACTCAAATTGGCTTGGTAAGCTCAGTGACCCCTGACCTACATACACAGGTGAATCCTATAATGAGAAAGAGTATTTAAGGGGTCAATTGTAAGTTTCCCTCCTCCTTTAATTTAGTAGCAACATGGGGGTCACAAAACAGCTCTCAAATGACCTGAAGACAAAGATTGTTCACCATCATGGTTTAGGGAAGGATACAGAAAGCTGTCCCAGAGATTTAAGCTGTCTGTTTCCACAGTTAGGAACATATTGAGGAAATGGAAGACCACAGGCTCAGTTCAAGTTAAGGCTCGAAGTGGCAGACCAAGAAAGATTTCGGATAGACAGAAGCGACGAATGGTGAGAACAGTCAGAGTCAACCCACAGACCAGCACCAAAGACCTACAACATCATCTTGCAGCAGATGGAGTCACTGTGCATCGTTCAACCATTGGGTGCACTTTACACAAGGAGATGCTGTATGCGAGAGTGATGAAGAGGAAGCACAAACAGAGCCGCTTGAGGTCTGCTCAAGCACATTTGGACAAGCCAGCTTCATTTTGGAATAAGGTGCTGTGGACTGATGAAACTAAAATTGAGTTATTTGGGCATAACAAGGGCGTTATGCATGGAGGAAAAAGAACACAGCATTCCAAGAAAAACACCTGCTACCTACAGTAAAATATGGTGGTGGTTCCATCATGCTGTGGGGCTGTGTGGCCAGTGCAGGGACTGGGTATCTTGTCAAAGTTGAGGGACGCATGGATTCCACTCAGTATCAGCAGATTCTGGAGACCAATGTCCAGGAATCAGTGACAAAGCTGAAGCTGCGCCGGGCTGGATCTTTCAACAAGACAACGACCGAAACACTGCTCAAAATCCACTAAGGCATTCATGCAGAGGAACAAGTACAACGTTCTGGAATGGCCATCTCAGTCCCCAGACCTGAATATAATTGAAAATCTGTGGTGTGAGTTAAAGAGAGCTGTCCATGCTCAGAAGCCATCAAACCTGAATGAACTAGAGATGTTTTGTAAAGAGGAATGGTCCAAAATACCTTCAACCACAATCCAGACTCTCATTGGAACCTACAGGAAGCGTTTAGAGGCTGTAATTTCTGCAAAAGGCGGATCTACTAAATATTGATTTCATTTCTTTTTTTGTGGTGCCCAAATTTATGCACCTGCCTGATTTTGTTTGAACAATTATTGCACACTTTCTGTAAATCCAATAAACTTCATTTCACTTCTCAAATATCACTGTGTGTGTCTCCTATATGATATATTTAACTGACATTTTTAATCGTAACAACCAACGATTTATACAGGAAAATAATGACTATTAACAAGGTTGCCCAAACTTTTGCATCCCACTGTATATATATATATATATATATATATATATATATATATATATATATATATATATATATATATATATATATATATATATATATATATATATATATATATATATATATATACATCTATAGTGACAGATAGGGGGCGCTGTTGTCCCCTTGAACCCTTGGACAAGATGCCAGACACCAGATAAAAGTCCAAATAATGACTTGATTATAATAATAAATGTGCACAAGCACCTCCACCTCCACTATACTATAATAATCAATACAATTCTCAGTAAGCAATAATAATCAATCACAATCACAATTCTCCAACTCCCAGACGTGTTGTCACCCTTCCTCCCAACTCAGTTCAACTCGCTGCTGTTTCCCATAGTCCTTTTAAAGTCCTCGACCCGGAAGTGCTTCTGATCCCCCAGTCCATGTGATTCCCCAGCACTTCTGGGTCAGGTGAAAACTTCTCTTTTTCTTTAGCCCGGAAATACTTTATTTCTTCTGTCCTCGTGACTGGGAAGTACTTCTGGGCTATACGGAGAATACAAATCTTTGAGCCTCCCTGCAGCGTCCTCTGGTGGCCCCCACGGTATCCAGCAGGGCTGTGAAGGAAAACTCCAAGGACCATGAAGCCCTGCTGGAATTTGGGGCATCTCTAGGCTGCAGGGAGGGCTCCACCTGGTAGCTTGGGGGTATTGGCTGGGATAAGTTGCCAGCCATAGTCCACTATATATATACAGTGGTGTGAAAAACTATTTGCCCCCTTCCTGATTTCTTATTCTTTTGCATGTTTGTCACACAAAATGTTTCTGATCATCAAACACATTTAACCATTAGTCAAATATAACACAAGTAAACACAAAATGCAGCTTTTAAATGATGGTTTTTATTATTTAGGGAGAAAAAAAATCCAAACCTACATGGCCCTGTGTGAAAAAGTAATTGCCCCCTGAACCTAATAACTGGTTGGGCCACCCTTAGCAGCAATAACTGCAATCAAGCGTTTGATAACTTGCAATGAGTCTTTTACAGCGCTCTGGAGGAATTTTGGCCCACTTATCTTTGCAGAATTGTTGTAATTCAGCTTTATTTGAGGGTTTTCTAGCATGAACTGCCTTTTTAAGGTCATGCCATAGCATCTCAATTGGATTCAGGTCAGGACTTTGACTAGGCCACTCCAAAGTCTTCATTTTGTTTTTCTTCAGCCATTCAGAGGTGGATTTGCTGGTGTGTTTTGGGTCATTGTCCTGTTGCAGCACCCAAGATCGCTTCAGCTTGAGTTGACGAACAGAAGGCCAGACATTCTCCTTCAGGATTTTTTGGTAGACAGTAGAATTCATGGTTCCATCTATCACAGCAAGCCTTCCAGGTCCTGAAGCAGCAAAACAACCCCAGACCATCACACTACCACCACCATATTTTACTGTTGGTATGATGTTCTTTTTCTGAAATGCTGTGTTCCTTTTACGGCAGATGTAACGAGACATTTGCCTTCCAAAAATTTCAACTTTTATCTCATCAGTCCACAAGGTATTTTCCCAAAAGTCTTGGCAATCATTGAGATGTTTCTTAGCAAAATTGAGACAAGCCCTAATGTTCTTTTTGCTTAACAGTGGTTTGCGTCTTGGAAATCTGCCATACAGGTCGTTTTTGCCCAGTCTCTTTCTTATGGTGGAGTCGTGAACACTGACCTTAGTTGAGGCAAGTGAGGCCTGCAGTTGTTTAGACGTTGTCCTGGGGTCTTTTGTGACCTCTTGCATGAGTCGTCTCTGTGCTCTTGGGGTAATTTTGTTTGGCCGGCCACTCCTGGGAAGGTTCACCACTGTTCCATGTTTTTGCCATTTGTGGATAATGGCTCTCACTGTGGTTCGCTGGAGTCCCAAAGCTTTAGAAATGGCTTTATAACCTTTACCAGACTGATAGATCTCAATTACTTCTTTTCTCATTTGTTCCTGAATTTCTTTGGATCTTGGCATGATGTCTAGCTTTTGAGGTGCTTTTGGTCTACTTCTCTGTGTCAGGCAGCTTCTATTTAAGTGATTTCTTGATTGAAACAGGTGTGGTAGTAATCAGGCCTGGGGGTGGCTACGGAAATTGAACTCAGGTGTGATACACCACAGTTAGGTTATTTTTTAACAAGGGGGCAATTACTTTTTCACACAGGGCCATGTAGGTTTGGATTTTTTTTCTCCCTAAATAATAAAACCATCATTTAAAAACTGCATTTTGTGTTTACTTGTGTTATATTTGACTAATGGTTAAATGTGTTTGATGATCAGAAACATTTTGTGTGACAAACATGCAAAAGAATAAGAAATCAGGAAGGGGCAAATAGTTTTCACACCACTGTACATATATATATATATATATATATATATATATATATATATATATATATATATATATATATATATATATATATATATATATATAATAAAAGAGACAAAACAGAGAGAAAAAGGTTTGGGAATCCACCCCATATATTGTAGCAAGAACTAGAATAATAGGCAAGTCTAAAGTTATCATATGAGATTGAGTCTGAGTGAAACTGAACTAGAAGGTGAAGCAGTTAGTATATAACAACAGTTACCCACTGACTTAAAAGAGGTGGGTTAGGATTATTCCAGTTGAGCATGACAAGTCTATGTGCTAAAAGTGAAGTATAGTACACCACACACAGCTGTTAATGGGTTAGGAGTGATTGTGACACCAAGGGTGTCTGATAGGCATTTAAAAAGTTTCGTCCAGAATGATGTTAATTTGGTGCAGGTCCAGAACATGTGGCCCAGTGAGGCTGGGGCTTAATTGCAACGTTTGCAGGTTAGGTCTTGCTCTGGAAACATCTTGGACAATTTCATATGAGACAGATAGGATTTCATATTTTTGATATAAAGCAGGTGTACAAAATCTCATTGACCTACGTCAAAAGAGTTTTCAAGTTATTGTGTTTACACACAGACAGATACACAGACACAGATAGACATAATTTCAAAAGTCTTATTTCTGGACTCAGGAAAGTCTAAAACGTCAAGATTCATCAAAATCTTGAGGTTGAATTTTTTCATGATTCCTATACTTTTTCTATACATAGTATTTTCGGACTCCAGAAGGTCTAAAAAAATGTCAAGATTTAGCAAAATCTTCAGTTCAAATTTTTTCATGAATCCTATACTTTCTCTATACTATGTAAAAGAGAAAGTAAAAAGCCAAACTGAAAATCATACTAGTGTTTCACATAGTACTAGGAGGCAGGCAGAACCAGACTTTTTTATATTCTTTGTGACTTGCTTAATTGTTACACCATTTGTGGGCCTTCAACAAGGCTGTCATGACACCCCAGTCACTGACTGGTCCCTATCTGTGTCAGTAAGCAGCTCACAAAACTAACTAAAATATGTTATTATGAGCAGCCTTTAAAAATTCACTTATAGAAATTTCTGGACTGATGATGGTGTTCAATGTGACTTGTAAACTTTTATACAAAAATAAAGTCCTTCTATTCATTCTTAAAGCTGAAAAGTCAGTTTCAGGGTGGTGTGGATCCAATGTTTATTTCCAAAAGCATTTGGTGCAAAGAAGGAAGTAAACCTAGATGGGCTGTCAGTACTACACAAGGTAGATCAACTCATGTCCACACTCAAAGTCAGGCTCAGTTCTGGTTCACCAAACATTTGGGGAGGACATGCAAACTCCACATACAGTAGATAGTGACCAGGATTGAATCCAGGCATCTGGAGCTATGTGAAAAGCAGCTCTTACCACTGTATCATCATGACTACATTAAATTTTAACTGAATGAGGGAAGTGTCATGTATTAATGATATTAATGATAGCCTACTGATTCTCTGGCCTGGACATGCAAACCATGTGCCACCACCTTCTTTCATACAGAATAAAATGAATGCATCATAAACCTCAATGTTGACATTTTAGTAAGAGTGGACACCATTTACAATGATTTGAATGGAGCATGTTTACTGGCAGACTGGCTGTAACTGTAAGCTCTCCCACATAATTTAACTTTATTCATATTTGCAATTATAAAACACATCCTGTGATTACAGACTGTGCACTGGAGTGTTCAGTGAGGTAAAAATGAATGAAATCAATCATAGTTTATAAGTAAGAAGGAAGATTGTTAAATCCTGAGGAGACTTGAGAACTGAAGAAATGTGATTCCATTTGCTATTCATTTTTATGAACCCAACTGCTGCAATTTACTATTAATTTAAAGATGAATGATTTCAATGGGCTGAAGTAAAACCTGGTGCTTGATATGAGTGAATGAGTTTGCTCTCTGTATCCTACACGGTATAAAAACATTTTTTTTACTAAATTCTGAAGCTGGAGAAAACACATCTCTGACAATGAATTAATGCAACTTTTAAATGAAAGCTCAGAGATTAAACTAATTCCACAAGATCTACAAGATTCAGTAAGACTTAATTTGGGACTCTATTAATTTAGTTAACAGAATTATATGAGTAGAATTCAGCAATGAACTTGAACCAAACTTTCTGCATTTGTGAAGCAACAACACTAACCACTGTGCTACCCATTGTCACGCACGAGTGCATGGGCAGCAGCTTAAGGACCCGATGCGCAATGCGACAAATCATGCCAGGGGACAATGGCAGGGTACTAACCTCTCTCTCTCTCTTTCTGTAGAAAAGATGAAGCGCCGCCACCATAATCCTCCCCGGACAACTCCTCAAAACGCAACACTTCCGGGTCCCTTTCTCCCCTCTGGTCCCCATCTGATGATGTCAACCAACCATCCATCACCACATTTTCCAAGCATCCCACGCTCTTAAATTCTGGTCCGACTCCTTTAAATGTCCATCTACCTGCCCTTCAATGTCTGATGATTTCAGTGAAATATTTGACCCATTTTTGTTACAGTATACAGGGCCACAAACCCCAAAACTTGATGACAGTGTGTTGCCTTTATTACAGCGGTGTAGTTGGCAGGATAAATTACCCAAAAAATGTCTGAAGGGCATGACTTGAACAGTGTCCTAACGACCATGGCTAACGAGCTCCAGGTGCTCAAAGTGGACCAGGCAGCCACGAAGGTGGAGCTCGCTGAGACGAAGAGACAGCTGACAGCAGCAGAGACAGTAAAGCCGGAGCCTACACAACCCCTGCCTCCTCCTATTGTTCCTCTCTCGGAGGCGGACGACATAGGGTCGTACCTCTCGATTTTTGAGAGGACGGCCACCCGCAACCAATGGCAGCGGGTGGAGTGAGCATCCATTTTGGCTCCGTTCTTGAAGGGCGGCTGTTGATGACGTGGACGGTCTGGGGGAGCCCTTTTCAGCTACAGACCTCGCCCTGGATGTACCACCGGATGAGGTTCCGGGTTGGGACAGCGCTAACCCCGATCCACTCGCCGGCATGGAATATCAATTTCACTCCACGCTGGCATCCTTTAAAAGAGAACAGTGAAACGATGATTCCCTGAAGTTTGCCCGGAATGCTATGGTGCCCGCGGCTGACATATCTTCAGCTGATTCCACTCTACCGGGACCTTACTTTGTATTAGATAATGAGTTGTTGTATCGAGTCGCGTAACATGAAGGTGAAGTGTGGAAGTTGTTGTTAGTCCCACGGACCTACCGGTGGAAAGTGTGTGAACTAGTTCATGCCCACCTCCTAGGCGCCCGCTGAAAAAACACTGGAGAGAGAGTGAAGCTCCGGTTTTACTGGCCTGGGATCAATGAGGAGGTCCGATGTTTCTGTCAGTCTTGCCCAGTCTGTCAGCTGCGTCAGATACCCAGAAGGAATCGTGCTCCTCTCGTCTCAATTCCTCTTATAGACGTGCCATTTGAGAGGATCGGTGTCGATCTGGAAGGGCCCCTGGAACCTTCGACACGAGGTCATAAATATATATTGGTGATGGCCGACTATGCAACTTGATATCCCTAAGTGGTTCCCCTGCGAGATGCCAAATCAAAAAATATCGCACAGGAACTAGTAGGTCTTTTCTCCCGAGTCGGCATACCGAAAGAAGTCCTTAAGGACCAAGGTTCGCCCTTCACTTCGGATTCGTTCAGGGAAGTCGCCAAGTTACTCCGCATCTCAGGACATTGGTGTACCACCTCCAGATGGATGGGTTGGTGGAGCGATTTAATCAGACTCTGAAACAGATGCTGCGCAAGGTAGTCAGAGCAGATGGTAGGAACTGGGACCAACTTTTACCGCTAGTGCTTTTCACTTACCAGGAGGTGCCAAAAGCCTCCACAGGGTTTTCCCCTTTTAAACTCCTATACGGACGCCAACCCCGGGGCATTTTGGATGTGCTAAAGGAAGGTTGGGAAGGGGAGGCGCTTTCCTCCAGTAACATCCTAGAACATATCGTTACGAAAAAGGCTAGAGAAAATTTGTACCCCTCCTTAAAGAACACATGTCTAGGGCTCAAGCAGTGCAGGCCCGGAATTATAACAGGAATTCCTCCCCGTACGAATTTCAGCCAGGAGACCACGTAATGGTGCTTGTGCCCACTTCCCATTCCAAATTGTTGGCCAATTGGCAAGACCCACACGAGGTTAAAGAGAGAAAAGGGCTTTTGGACTATTTGGTGAGCCAACCAAACCGTCGACCGAGTGAGAGGGTGTACCACGTTAACCTATTGAAACCCTGGAGGGACAGGGAAGAACCACGTCCCTCCGGACCCTCCCTCTCTCCTCTTCTCAAAAAAAATCAGACTTAACCAATTTGACTGCCCGCCAGTGACAGGAGCTTGAGGGTGCAATCCATTCTGTCCTGGAAGTGGTCAGTGAAGCACCAGGCCAGACCTCGCTGATTCAGCACGACATTGTAACGGACCCGGGGATGGTAGTCAGGGAACGACTAGAGGTACAACGAATGTTGGATATGGACATCATCGAAGAAAACCATAGCCCCTGGTCCAGTCCTGTCATCCTCGTATCTATGGCGGACGGCTCCTGGAGATTCTGCAATGACGTAAGGCATCTTAATCAGGTCTCCAAGTTCGATGCCTATCCTATGCCCAAAGTAGACGAGCTCCTCAAGAGGCTGGGGATGGCCCGTTATCTGACTACTCTTGACATGACGGGATACTGGCAAATTCCTTAACGGCAACCGCAAGAGAAAAAACAGCTTTTAGCACCCCTAGTGGGCACTGGCAATACAAGGTCATTTCTTTTGGGATCCACGGGGCACCAGCAATTTTCCAGCATCTGGTAGATAGTGCTGCGGCCCCACCAGTCCTATTATGCCACCTACCTGGATGACGTTGTCATCTTTTCCAGCACCTGGGAGGAACATGTGTTGCAGGTATATGCTGTCCTCCTGACGCTAGCGAAAACCAGGTTGTGTATCAATCCCCAGATATGTTATTTTGGGTTAAACGAAGCCAAATATTTGGGCTACCTGGTAGGAGGGGGAATGGTGAAGCCACAGTGTTCCAAAATCAAAGACATCCTGGAATGGCCCAGTCCGATAGAAGAGGCAGGTGCAAACATTCTTAGGACTAGTCAGCTACTACTGCCGGTTTGTACTTCGGTTTTCTGAGAGAGCCGCACCCTTGACCGATTTGACAAAGAAACGGGCCCCTTTTCATGTGGTGTGGAATAGCATGACGGAGCAGGCATTCAGTGACTTAAAAATGGCCCTCATGACGGCACCTGTTTTGAGAACCCCAGACTTTTCTCTTTCTTTTCTCCTCCAGACTGATGCTTCGGACACAGGTCTAGGTGCCGTGCTGAGCCAGAGCATCAATGGTGTTGAGCACCCCGTGATCTACCTGAGCCGGAAACTGTTGGACTGGGAGACAAGGTATGCAGGAATGGGAAGCCCTGGCCATCAAGTGGGCGGTAACATACCTGCGGTACTACCTATTGGGATGGGAAATCACCCTGGTGACAGACCATACCGCACTCCAAAGGATGGCTCTTCACAGGGACTCGAACCCTCAGGTCACTAGGTGGTTTTTGGACTTGCAGCCTTACAAGTTCACCATCACTTATAGCCAGGGTAACCTCCAAGCCAACGCTGATGCTCTCCCCAGGGTTCACGACCTCTTGGTTCGGGCCGCCTGACCCGATGGGTCTGGGCTGAAGGGGGGGTCATGTCACGCATGAGTGCATGGGGAGCAGCTTAAGAACCTGATGCACAACGCGACAAGTCGTGCCAGGGGACAATGGCGGGGTACTAACCTCTCTCTCTCTCTTTCTGTAGAAAAGATGAAGTGCCGCCGCTATAATCCTCCCTGGACAACTCCTCAAAACACAACACTTCCGGGTCCCTTTCTCACTTCTGGTCCCCATCTGATGACGTCAACCAACCATCCATCACCATGTTTTCCCAGCATCCCACGACTCTTAAATTCCGGTCTGACTCCTTAAAATGTCCGTCTACCCGCCCTTCAATGCCTGATGACTTCTGTGAAATATTTGACCCATTCTTGTTATAGTATACAGGGCCACAAACCCAAAACTCGATGACAGTGTGTTTGTCTTTATTACAACATATATAATAAATTAGTCTCCTAAGACTTTAGCAGTGACACAGAGACAAACAAAGAAGACAGGTCATGGTTTTAAAAAATTCTGAGGCCTTGCAATGGTGCAATTTAAGTTTGCAACAACTTGCTTCACCAACCTTACCCCCTCAGAAAAAATTAAAAGTGCATATATACAAAAACTAACCACAGTCCTGAAATGAATACAACAAAAAAAATACACCACAAAATAAATGCGCCCATAGACTGTAAAACCAACACCAAAATCCACTAGCATGTATGGAAAAAGTGCTTCAAGTAATTTAGAAAAAAATTCTATCAAAAGACTGAGTGAGGCAATTCTAAGGGAGATCACACTTAATGATCTTATCATCGTACTAGGCCTGCTTTTATCGTGGTGGTAAATGTCCACCACAGCACCAAATTCTGACTCACGTTATCACACATCTATGATATCAAGGTGCTGGGGTCATCACAAATCCCTAAAATTATGTAATATCATGAGGCAAAAAATGTAAAGCTGACAAAAACTGATAAAAAGCACAAACACAACACAAAACGTGCACAACTTTATTTAGTACCAGATATTGAAAATGTGTGGTTTTTAAAATTTTTATACACTTTTTTTATTCAGATCTGAATTCATTTTAAATGATACTAATATGTTTTTTGTTGACTATATGTTAGTGAATTACTGCAGGTAAGTAAGAAATAGATACAGACAATCTGGTTGGGTGTAACATAATGATAAAACACAAGAGCAGCATTTGGTGATGGCAAGTGGGGAAACTGCCCCAGGCCCTGCGTCTAAAGGGGCCCCACTTTTGAGGTCCACATGTCCCATTCGAGTGGATTTGTCAAGTGATATTCTCCGGTATCTTCTTATTTAATATGCTACCGTGGCTGTCCGTTTGTCTGTCCAGGATTTTAAATTGCCTGTAGCTTGCAAACCGTTTAAACTATTGACCTGAAATTTGGTACACATATACTACATGACGTCTACTATCCTTTTTCAGAGTGATGATTGACCTCCAAGGTTATTCCTCTTTTAATTTTTATTATATTTTATTGTAGAATCAACTCTTGGCAGTGGCCAGCAGGGCCATGTGTACAGGCGCCGTTCTCATTCCTTACCACCTTCGCCGTCACTTTCCCTACCTCTTAATATCTTTAACCATTCTTAAGGCAGATTGAAGACTTACGTGCTAGCTTAAGTGAAAAATGAAAGAAAACATACTAAGTAATTGCAACACAAACACTGACTCAAATCAGTTTTAAAGTGAAAAGATGCAAATGAAAGAAGAGAAGAAGCGGGTGGAGAAAAGAAGAGCTGCTCACGAAGTAGCAAGCGCATCAACCTCTGGGCAAATGAATGCTAAACGTATAGAGAAAGAGTATGAAAACAATGAATACTCAAGTCAAGTGTTTTCACTGCACGTTATCGTGCAGTGCACCATTACTGGTATATATACATCTGAGATGCTTCTAAGAGAAACCCTTTTAAAATCCCTCTTCAAGGTCAAATTCAGTACAACTTTGAAATCATTCCATAGTCCGAATATTAATGCACAAAAACATGTATTGCTGACATAACATCAACGTCAGTTATGACTATGACTTCCTGAGACTCAAGTATACTTAAATTTTGGGTACTTTTCTAGAAGAGGCCCTTTCTAATTTCCGCATGACACTGCATCATATTTTGCACTGTCCTGGTACTGTCATGAATTATGAATTGCATTTTGCAATTTTGAATAGATTATATTGTTATATATTTTGATAAAGTCCGATATATTTTGATAAAGTCTGTGTGTCATCTTGTAAAAATTTAGCTGAATACTGTAATGAGAAAATCTGCATATGTTAACATTATTTTTATTAAATTTGCACGCAAGTTTATACAGTCCACACATACCAGTAACAGCGTTTGACGTAACTGGCCCCGCGTGGGGTTGGTCAGCTCTAGGCCCCGCACACACCAAAGGCCGCCTCTGGTAAAACATGAGACCTTTTGTCAGATCAAAGAGCTAAAGTGCCAACTCTGAGTTCACTCTTGTTATCTATTGTGAGTAAAGCAGTAAGGCAACAATATCCATGCATCCATCCATTATCCAACCTGCTATATCCTAATTGCAGGGCCATGGGGGTCTGCTGGAGCCAACACAGCCACCACAGGGCGCAAGGCAGGAAACAAACCCTGGGAAGGGTGCCAGCCCAACGCAGGGCGCAGCAATATCATTTTCAATATTCTACTTGGTCAGCCTTTCATCTTAGATATTTTCAAACTGTCTTCATCTCTTTTTATTTGAGCTTATCCTCTCCTTATATTTTCTTCTTTTTCTTATTTTCATCTCTCAATCACTAGGCTAAGTCCTGGCCTATGATCACACTGGATCAGTACATTCTCAGACACAATTCTGACCCTAGCATCATTGCTTTCAATTTGGAAAAATGGAATGGCAGAAGAGAAATCAATAGTGGCCTGTTCAGTTCCTGTAGTTCATCATTTTAAGCATGTGCTAGGATAAAATGTTCCAAAGGTCATACTGTTAAGTGAATTCTTTCTCATCAAGATTGTCTGCAGCGGCTGCTTACTGCATTTTCTGCCTTTCTTTCTTCATCACTCATTCTAGTGGGAGTGTTATATTGACTAGGCAAATCATTAACAGGCAGTAGGATTTTAAGGTGCACTGTGTGAAAAGCCTGAATATCTGTTCCCAGCTCTACTTTCAACTCTGCTGATAGAATGAGTTGAGCCAGGGTCCCTAACATCAGACAGGTTTCTTCATATTATTGTCACCTGTTTGAATAGTTGCACCTCTTGCTCTCCATTCATAGTATTTCATCTTTTTTGCAGAAGCTTCTAATTCTCCTGTGAAGCAGTATCATAATATTATCACATCTTAGCTGCCCTTTAACAGGATATCTTGAAAGGAAATTGCTTGGCTATACAGTCTGTCTGAAAAATTGATGCTTCATTAATTTATTGCTTACTGACCATATCAGCAAATTAATCAATAGTGCTGAACTCATTGCTATTAATGACACACATTTTGGAAGACCCTGTCTTTTATGTTTACAATATGCTTTAGTAATATAGTGTAATGTGGGCATCTCTGCATATCATTCTAATCTGAAACAAACAGTTCAAATGCAGAGTTTAGCATTTTGAAAGAAATGGCTATGAAAGCACAGGAAGGCAGCACACTATCATCTCTGATACATTTGTGTCAAGGTTTCTTGCCTTTTGGTAAGTTCCTTGCTCTTCATCTGTGTCAAACTGAATTCCAAAAAGACAAAACTCAGAACTTAGCCTCTGTGATAGAAGGATAGCCAGCAAGTAGCAAGGTATGTTAGCTGCATTTCATATTACCTTATTTAAATATTGTTCATACAAATTAGTCAAATAAACAATACTGCCAGATGCTCTTTCACCTTTTTCTTTTAGCTGGTAACCAGAACAATTGAGGAAAATCTCTCTTATATAATTTTAGCTTTGGCTTGTTTTTTAGCTTGTCTCTGGATGCTTATATTTCCAAAGGGTCATGACAATATTACATGTCTCATAGTAATGTCCTGGCAACCTAAGTCAACAAAATGGCATTGCTCATGTAAAACAAACACACAAACATACTGTCACCCATTGAAATATTAAAATACAAAATGTCAGTTACCTTGAAGAAACATAGGCACAAAAGTGACAATGTATCTAAATGATGATTAGAAATAATAAAAGGGTGCTTTATTTGTGTAAATCAAACACTTCACAGTGAATAGCAACATGAATAGGAGGAGTCAGGAAATAAAGGCAGTCATAATGAAGAAATAATGTGGAGCCTCACTCTATTCCTCACAAGTTCAAGCTAACTCTATATCTAAATACATAGACATATCAAAAAAATATCTTGTCACAAGAATAATATGGAGACATCTAAAAGGTTTGGGGCAGCCACCCGTATATTGTGCCCTGGCTGCAAAAGGTTGTTTTTTGATGACTTTTATTCAGGTTTGAGTCCAGAACAGAACTGATTAGATGGCGGCTTTAAAGGCGGGGGCAGGAAGTGAGGTCATCAGGACCGGAACTGGAAGTGACGTCTTCAGGACTGAAAGTGGCGTCATCAATAGTGCTGGTGCCGGAAGCGATGTCTTCAGGACTGAAAGTGATGTCATCAATAGCGCCAGTACCGGAAGTGATGTCATTAATGATGCCAGAACCTAGCGGGATTTCCCATGGATGGTCTGCAGAGGATTGAGAGAGAAAGTCAGTGCAGCTCGCCACCCCCTGGTCTGGAGTGGTACTACTATTATTCAGGCCCTATAGCTGCCTCCCAATCGCACATGTGTGACAGTCTGCAGAAGTATTTAAAGTATAAATTAAAAGTGTGTAGTAATTACTGATGACAAATGATGCACAATCAAGAGACTTGCTCAGCTTCCTACTAAAATCTCAGCACAATATTGCATTCACCACATTATCAGAAATAAACTTGATGCATTAGGATTAAAAGTTAAGACGGAAGTAAAAAACTTAGGGGTAACTGTTGACTGTAACCTGAATTTTAAATTGCATATTCATCAGACCACTAGGACAGCATTTTTTCACTTAAGAAACATAGCAAAAGTTAGACCTCTTATATCATTGCTGAGAAATTAATTCACGCTTTTGTTTTCAGTAGACTAGATTACTGTAACGCACTCCTCTCAGGACTACCCAAAAAAGACATAAATCATTTGCAACGAGTGCAGAATGCAGCTGCTAGAATCCTAACTGGGAAAAGAAAATCCGAACACATTTCTCCAGTTTTGATGTCACTACACTGGTTACCTGTGTCATTCAGAATTGACTTTAAAATTCTGCTTATGGTTTATAAAGCCCTAAATAATCTCGCTCCATCTTATATATCGGAATGTCTGACACTCTGTATCCCAAATCGTAACCTTAGATCCTCAAATGAGTATCTCCTTACAATTCCAAAAGCTAAACTTAAAAGACGTGGTGAGGCGGCCTTCTGCTGTTATGCACCTAAAATCTGGAATAGCCTGCCAATAGGAATTCGCCAGGCTAATACAGTGGAGCACTTTAAAACACTGCTGAAAACACATTACTTTAACATGGCCTTTTTATAACTTCACTTTAACTTAATCCTGATACTCTGTATGTTCAATTCATCATAATAACTATTCATAGTGGCTCCAAAATCCGTACTGACCCCTACTCTCTTCTGTTTCTTTTCCGGTTTCTTTGTGGTGGCGGCCTGCGCCACCACCACCTACTCAAAGCATCATGATGCACCAACATTGATGGACTGAAAGCCAGAAGTCTACGTGACCATCATCATCAAATCCTTCCATGAGAACCCTAAATACAAAGAGGACTGTTTCATTTATGTTAGGTAGATTGCCCAGAGGGGACTGGGCAGTCTCATGGTCTGGAATCCCTGCAGATTTTATTTTGTTTCTCCAGCCGTCTGGACTTTTTTTTTCTGTCCACCCTGGCCATCGGACCTTACTTATTCTATGTTAATTAATGTTGACTTATTTTATTTTCTTACTGTGTCTTTTATTTTTCTATTCTTCATTTTGTAAAGCACTTTGAGCTACATTTTTTTGTATGAAAACGTGCTATATAAATAAATGTTGTTGTTGTTGTAGGCCTCTGTGAGGATTTGTCATTAGCAGTATTCGAATTTAACATGAAAAACAATCTGAAGATATGAATTTATTATAACTTTTCTTATTTGTATATTGATCTACCCCATCCAGGGTTAGGTCCTGCCATGTTTTAAAAGATTTTCTTATTGGTTTCTAAATGCAATTATAATATTGACTGTACTACATGGTCTGTCAACTTTTTCTATAAATGCTCTCCAGTATGCACGGTTTTAATTTCTTTTCCTTTTTCTGGATTAGAAGATTTTTGCAGTATTTATTTGTTCCCCTTAAATTTCTCACATATCTAATTTATTTTCTTTGACACTTTACTGTCTAGTGCTGCTTTGAACTCTTGTTTTGCCATGCTTTGCAAAAGGACTAGTGTGTTAAAAGTGTAATCAATTAATAAAAAGTAAACCTCTGTTTGAGACTCTGATCAAAGATACATAGAACTATGTGTGTTCCAATGGAGGAATTTTTTTTATTTTTTTTAACAGAAGTGCTCAATAAACAGGTAAATAAAAAAATACATAAGCATGATAAAAAAACAAATACGTATAATAATTACTGAGACGAAAGAAAATGTATGACTTGGCTAAAGATAAAAAGAGTAGTCATAGTCACAATGTGAAATTATGCAGGTGTATTGCTGTTGGTATAAAGGAGTCCCAGTAGCGTTTCTTGACACACTTTTACTTAATAATTCATAGGCTGGCAGTCCTCAATTCTAGTATGTTAAAGAGAAGATGTGTAGCATTGTTCATAAAGGCAGTCAGCTTTCCTTAAATTCATTTCTTTGCTACTACATCCAGGAGGTCAAGAGTGCGTCCAATAACTGACCCTGCTTATTTAATTAACTTGTCAATTCTGTGGGCCTCTCTTTCATTTACTTTAAAAACATCAAATGATTCTATTCAATGGGCTGGCATGTACATATGTCTATGTAAAATGTAGATACATATTCTGTTTATATTTATTGATATATATATATATATATATATATATATATATATATATACAGTAGTATATATATATATATTGTATATTAATTAGATCTGGTTGTTCTATTGCCTGCCTTGATGTATAACTATTTTAATTAGAAAGCCTTTTTCTGATTAAAATGACTGTTTGTTTGGCACTTTAGTGGTTAAGTATTGCTTAAAAAATCAAACAATACTTGGTTGATTTTGTATTTAGTACACGTAACATTTATTAGAAATTAACATAGTATTAATTAATGATAATAAGTAAGTAGATGTGGTATATCTTTATTTTTGTTGATTAACCTGTGGAAAGCATCATGAGTTGCATGTAAATGAATGATAAAGTTATTATTATTATTATTATTATTATTATTACATAAGTTTAAAGCCGTCTTCATGTTTGGAGATGATGAGTTCCATGACATTAGGACTCTTGTCAATTTCAAAGCTTGGAAAATTAACCACTGAGCAAGAAACTAAAATACCTGATATAAACATGCTCAGTAAGTCAGTCTGGGTTTAATGTGAAGAAAAGCAGAGGAAATACAAAGCTGCAGTAACTGGGATGTTGACCTCCATTTATCTTCCTGACCTTGGACTACACAATACTCTAAAGCAATTTTCTACTAAACGTGGCGACATAAGAGATTCTGCTTTCTCTTCCCAGGCAGCACACTTTACAGATAATTGAAATCTCAATGACAGAAAAAAAAGCAGCCTGGTTTGTAACTAGTGATACAATTTCACTTTTGTTCTCCAAATATAAATTATAATATGTGCATTGTTCTCTTGGTCAATGAGGGGAAAAACAGAAAAATTACAGAAATGTACAAGTCAGAGTTACAAATATTTACAAAACTCTACTTCTTCATCTGATCATAGTATACCCATGAGGAAGGTCTACTTTACCAACTACAGATTTGAATACAGCAAAACTTGCAAATAACAATATTTAACTTGAAAATTTGATTTTGTACTTTACGGGTCAATCACCTGAAGCAAATATGTCTTATGATCTTTTAAGGGAAACCAGATTATTCATAAATGCAAAGAATACATAACATAACATAAACAAGATTCCACAAAGAAAATACATCCTGAAGTTTTATTTCCCATCACTATTGCAATCTATGAGTAATCTAAGTGAAAATAAAACATCTTTAAGGTTAAAAAATTTATGTCCTGGAAGCTATCATCTATGAAGGTGTCTGTTTACTGTATTTATTCATGTGGACACCCAATTACACTGGAGTCTTTAACCAAAGCTGGGAACCACTCTGACTTCTTGTGCAATTGACTTGCCATCCTTCAGACATTGGACTGATTGCACATATCCCATTTAATGTTAATTTTTTTAAGTTAAAAAACATAGGTACAACATGTTTAAAGAGAGAGAAATACAAAAGCCTTAACTTAAGTGCCAAGAAAGAAAAATGAAAAAACACTCCAAAATAATCCATCCATCCTCTTCCGCTGAAGAGGATGGATGGATGGATGGATGGACTCGAACATAATTTCCAATTCCTCTTCTCCAGGATCAATGGGTTGTGTACTTTCAAACGTATTATTATTTGTATTATTATCATTATTTCATCTTCACTAGGTGTTGCAGTGGTTAGTGCTGCAGCCATACAGACCTTGCATCTTGTGTTCAAATCTGCCCTTGTCACTCTCTGTGTGTAACTTACATACAGTACATCTTTGTCTAGGTGAGTTTTTCTCCTTGCACTCTAATTTTCCTCTCTGACCAAAGGAATGTGTCCATTCATTAACTCTCAGATGTGAATGAGACTTGTAATGAACTGGTGTCTCATCAGGGCTGGTTCCCATCCTGTGCCTGATGCTGCTTCAACAGCTCTAGCCAAACTGCAACACAAAGAATACAACTTGTAGGGCAAATATTTACAAAACAGAGGCATCACATCACTTTTTTTGTAGGCCAATCAAGTGTTGGTTTCTGTCTTGTGGCTGATGCAACTGAAAGCTTCTTTGTAACATCCCACACTACATGCTTATACTCTTTGTGTTCTTTTTGTGATTTCTGCCCAATTTACATTTATTTGTTTATCCATTGATTGATTGTATTATTTGTCCTGGGAGATGTATCTTTGCTTTTTATGTTTCTGCTGTTGTATGCATCTAAAATTCTCCTTGGGATTAATACATTTTTTCTAATCTAATCTAAAAGGTGAAACACAGGGTTTGGCAAAGAAACAAAATCCAGACCACTATCCAAATTCAAAAGAGCACAAAGCGTAGAAATTTATCAAAAAGAAGTAATCCACAAATGTATTTGCACATGAATGTTCTCCATCAGCTATCAATACTAATCTGGAGGACGTCACACTATTCCTAGGATAAAAAGGCTGCGGGCAGTCCTCCAGCTAAACATCATGGTGGACCCGTTCCCAGAAACGTATTAAGGAGACAGGGAACATAGCTAAATATATTAACATAAAAATGAAAATACATACATAAATAATTAATATGACAAAAATTTCAATATTAACAACTAGGGGGCTTTGCCCCCGGATCGCTTCCCTTGCCAACCCCTGTGTTTGGTTAATCGGATATACAATTTAAATTTTTTTTTCTTTGGAATTGTTTCAATTTCATTATTTGCACTTTTACTTTAAAGCTAAATTAAAAACAATATTTTTTGGAGACACATTGTGACAATGCAACGTATAACTGCCCATGAGTGAATATTGTTTCTGTTTCTCTAATAAATAATCCGACTTTTTCTAATGTTTGTCCCTGTGATTTATTGATTGTCATAGCAAAAGTTATTCTCACAGTAAACTGTAAACATTTTAATATGAATGCATATCACAATCTCCTTTGGTATGTAATGTTATTCGCGGAATATATACATTACCTTTCTTTTTGCCTGTTAAAATTTGCATCGCTTCTCTGTGATCATAAATATACACCTGAACAAATTGTGTATTCAACTTGTCGTTGCTTTAACTGTTGCGGGACCACAGATTCTCATAGCGTATGGTCTATTATTGTGTAAATCCACGTTTTGTGAATAAGAATGATGCGAATGCGAAAAGACTTTGTTGTCTACTCTTTGCCTTTTATTTTAGACCTCAATTTGTCCTGCTCTTTTTTCAGTTACACCTGGTTCTGATGATTAATCACTTTTTGTTTTACGGTAATGCGATCTTTTCTTTGATACTGTAGCGACTGACATGATAAAGTGTCACAAAAGTTTTACTTGAACAATCGCTGACTTCGTAACCCCAAACACCACTTTCTAGCACCCTCTCCAATCCCTCATTCCCTGCAATACTTTCGAATTTTACTGGTTTCATAATCTCTTATCTGCCTTTTTTTTCTCTCCAATGCCTTTGGGTGTCTATTCTCTGTATTGTCCTTATATGCTTTATATGTGTTGAGCGCACAGGATCTGTGTGCACTACGTGCTTTTACACAACTGACTGTTTTTTGATGGATGTGCTTTTATATGATATCTGTTGTAAGTAGGGCATGTCTTGTAAGAATCTCATGTTCCACGTCCCCACGAGACGGCCCTGGGACAGTCTCTAGGCACCAAGTCTCATGTTTACGGTCCCCGTGAAATGCTCCGTGGCAAGCTTCTTTTGTCTCACGGGTCTTTTAAATGTCTTTCGAGAACTTCCGAGAAGCTCACGTATCGTCGCCTTGCTTTTGCTTTCCAGGATTTCTTTAACAGAGAGACAAGCACACAGTAAATTAAACTACATAGAAGATGGGGATTAGTCTCTAGCTAAAACGTAAAAGCTTGAACTAATCTTAAAGTGTCACTGTTCCAAATTTTTAAAAATGAAGTTGAAAAATATTTGCATACAAAATGCGAGCAATCAAATCAGACACACATTTGGCAGATACCTAAACAGGAAGATAAAATTGTGTTCCTTTAGAACAATTACAGTAGATGGGAAGTTGTGCATTAACAAAAAACGTGGAGCAGATATCATGGGAAGCTAGAGCCGATCAAGGACATATTGAGTACAAGACAGGGGCCAACCCTAGACAAGGTGTCAGTCCACTGCATGGAAGTACAGATTAGTACTGTTTTAAATCTAATCCCTTGCCCACAAAAAAGAAAAAAGTGCTTTCTTCTAAAACCTTTTTTGATTTTAAAGGCCATAACCTAATAGAAACTGTAACTGTATTAGATTAAAATAGATTGTTAATTCAAGTGTGCAGTTCCTCAGAATACACCATCACTCCAGAAATTGAGTTATCACATATATATACATATGTTTACATCAAAATGTATTTATATAGCACATTTTCATACAACAATGTAGCTCAAAGTGCTTTATAAGAAGACAAAGAGAAAGTTACAAAAAAAGAAAGGCAATTAGGACAAGGCAATAATATTAAAGAATAAGTAACAACAAAACAAGGTAAGGTCAAATGGCCAAGAGGACAAAATAAAACAAAAAAACTCAAGTTAGGCAGGAGAAAAAAAAACAAAATCTGCAGGTATTCCACAGTAAAAAGACTTCCTAACCCTCACTGGACATTCTTCCTAAATTAAATGTTCCTAAATCAGTCTTCTTTGTTTTCATGCTTAATATGATAGGATTCTGATGAAGTTGGTCTCGTGGACAGCTTAGACATCTTCCATCATCTCAGGGGGCTGCATGGTGCCTTGAACAGGTAGTGGTGGTGCAGATATCAGAGAAAAGATAAAAGAATAGAATAAGAATAGTGGAGATTAGTACAGATTGTGGATCCCTGAAGAATATGATACTTTTATTTCCATATAGTCTATTACGAATACTGCTGAAATGTAGCTACCAAAAATCCATATTAAAATAATGGGGTTTTAGTAGTTTTTAAATGTTCCACAGTATTAGCCTGGTGAATTTATATAGGTAAAGATTCCCAGGTTTTAAGAGGCATAACAGCAAAATGCTACTTCACCACTTGGCTCTTGGAATTATAAGCAGACCTCCAATCGAAGATTTAAGGGTACGACTTGGAGTGTAGGGAGACAGATATTCCAAAATATAGGATGGAGCGAGATTATTTAAGGCTTTATAACCCATTAGCAAAATTTTAAGTAATTTCTGAATAACACAGGAAACCAATGCAATGATGCTAACACTGGTGAGATGTGCTCAAATTTTCTTTTTCTAGATAAGATTCTGACGTCTGCATTCTGCACTATTTGAAACCAATGTATGTCTTTCTTAGGTAGCCCTGTTAAGAGTGCATTACAGTAATCTAGTAGACTAAAAGCAAAAACATTAATTCATTTTTCAGCATCTTGTAAAGTTCAGTCGTAATCTGGTTAATATGCAATTTAAAGTTTAGGTCAGAGTCAATGATAACCCCTAAATTCTTTACCTCTGCCTGGATTTTTAAACTAAACGGATCAGGTGTATTTCTAATGCTTTCACCATACTCATGTTTGCCAAACACTAAAATTTCTGTTTACAAACATATACATTAATAGATACACACATATGTAAATGTATGTGCATACAGGGTGTCCCAAAAATATATACAGTATACATTTTGAATGATTATAAACAGTGAGTCAATGAAAGAGAATGCACTCAAATACCAAATGAGAATATATGTGATGTTTACAAATCAATTGGTCTGTTTAGTGGCAATGCCTGAATCATGGAGAAGCCAGTAGGTTGAACACTTGTGATAACTAATTCTAAATTTGTCTTCTTTAATTTTTATTATAAAACAGATGTAAATGCTATCCTCGATTGTTCATCACCATTAATGACTTGATAATTATACTCTACACAAGTGTTTTTCAACTGGTGCAGCATCGAAATAACAGTGTAGTACCCCTGGGTCTAGACCTGAGAAAGACACGTTGCTGAGGTAGTTGAGACCTGTCTGAGGAAGAGGGGACTGCCTAGGGAAACCAACATAAAAGCAGCTCTGTGATCACCATTTTGTACACACAGCACTAAGAGGGCACTTTAGCAGCCAGGAGACATGTCAGTGGTCCATATGTCTGACTGCATGTTCGCCAATGACTCTCGCAGAGCTTAGGGACAGTGGGCATTCGAGTTGCCTCTGACCTTGGGTCGGTGGAGTGAGAAAGAGAGAGGACTGCCTGTGTGAGCGAGGAAAGGGATGAAGCAGCTGGAAAATACATCCAAAGTGCTCACTAAGTGCTGTGTCTGCTAGCAACAATCTCTGAGCTGCTTTTTTTCGCCACACCTTGTCCCTCCCCTTGAGACACTTTAGCATATGTATAGATTTAATGCTTTTGTGGTTGGCAAAAATCATAGTGTGCCTTCAGATTTTGTGGGTTATAAAAAGTGTGTCATCACAAAAAAAGGTTGTTATACACTGCTCTACCTACACTTTTACTCCTGGAAAGGTAAAAAAGATCTCTTTAACTGCTGTCTCTCTTAAAAACTGGCACAATGCATAACTTGAATGGTTATGTTGCATTCTTTGCATAAATTAGTGAAGATAGTGAAAAAAGGAATCATGGGTAGGGATTACCATTACACTCCTATTTCACAGAATTTTGTCATTATATTTGGAGAGTCAGCAGTGTATGCAGACTGGCGAGTTACATAGAGGTAGTAGAAACTTACTTTGGCTTTAGTGCCACTCAGAGATAACTTATTTAGCACTTATTTGATACAACATTGAATCGATCTTCTTACAGAAAAGTAAAATAAAAAAAGAGAGACAACTTAATTTTTACCTTCACATCTTTTCTCTAGCATTGAACCAGGACTATCATGAACCCCCTCCCAACCCCTTTCCTCTCACTCCCCTGCACCTATATCAGTAGGTATAAATCAAGAAAATGAACACCAGCTCTGTGTATTGACATGTAGCCTATCGTTGTGAACCATGTAATATGAAATGGTAAACCTTTAAATGAAAATTTAATTTAATAAAATTTTTAATGGCAGTATATAAATACAGGACTGGATCTGTATGTAATTTTTTAGGTACACACAACTTTTTTTGTATTATTTTTTGTAGTATTTCATTTAAAAAAAAACGAAAAAAAAAAAACATGAAAATTCTACCCTGACCAAAGCACTGCCTGAGTCATTTGCCCTGTTGCCGGTCATGGATATGACTGTATTTTTTATCACATTAAACAGGCCACATTTATCACAAAAAGTAATATGTTAACTTTCCTAGGCCTAATATATATTGTAGGTGGCACATGGGATAGACTGCCATCCTGGCCAGGAACCAGGAGGATCCCTTATCCGGACGGGAGGCACAAAGGGAACATAAAGGCATTTTGGCCAAGAAAGGGAAGGAGATCGCTCCTGGACTAGGAGGCCCTAATGGATGGATAAACATATCAATCTGAACTGATGGTTCTTCACCCGGGTGGGAACCCTCAAATAACCGGACATCGGCTTAATACCTTTCCTAGCCATGAGAAAAGAAAAGGACTGGGAAGGACTGCCTCTGGGGGATGTTTATAGGCGTTAGATGGCAGCAGCCCTCCATATTGGCGCCCATTTGGGGACCAGCAGGGAATGCCAGGAATTGTAGCCTGGCAGTACAGCCCTGCTGGGGTCTGTGGGTGCTGCAAGGGGACACTGCAGGAAGATGCGCTTACCTATTCATGGGACATCCGTATGACTCCCAGGTCCTCAATAAAAGGGACCATACTCCCTTGTCCAGGCGACTCAGAGCTGGAATGAAGGCAACACTTGACATGATGTCGCCAGCTGTATGCTCTTATGCTCTTAACTGCGAGCTGTCTCTCGGGTAAACAGTAAACCTATGGCAAAGAAACACAGCTGCCCTTCAGAAACTCACACTGAAACAGTACTTCAGTGCAAAACAGACTCTCGCCAGTCCCCTTTACAGGATCACTGCGCAACATGCTTCTCGCACAAGGTTTAGCACATTTAAGAGACCGAGCCCAAGCCAACCTAACTGCTCACCCTTCTGTCCTCTCTCCTTCAGACTATGTCTGCCCCAGTCGCTATTTCTGAGCCACTGAACCCTCTTCAGTGTGTTCTTTTCACCTGGAGCTGGACAGCCACATTTGACAGTTGCAACCTGTGTGGTTTCCAGCTGTTGATAATCCTTTTCTGAATAATTCTTGTGTCTGTACCTGCCAGTTCAGCAATGAAGATTTTTTACCTTGAAAACCTGATCCCTTTCTCTAGTTTCCTGTGCAACTCTGTGACCCAAGCTTGACGATATAGAGAGAGATTTTGAGCTCTTTTGAGACCTTCCCAAATGCTGCTACACACCAAAACGCAATTGACGCTAAGGTTGTTTGTTCGTCGTTGAGGCGACCACAGGTTTGCAGCGCCACCAAGGCCACTGCAAGTTCACAGCTTCTCCACGTAACACATCTGTCGCCTCATAGGCTATGTAGAGAACACTATAATCCAGCCACTGACCTGGCCCCACCCATACTCATTTGCTGTGTCTGTGTGTACTGAAATGGTAGCTACTTCTTGAATAAATACCCCAACTGTTCCTGTTTTGATTAAAATAAAGTTGGTTTTCTTGGATCCTTTGGACTCAGGGTGAAAGACAGTTACTGATGCATCACAATACTGTATATATACACTCACCACCACTTTATTAGGTACACCTGTTCAACTACTTGTTAACGCAAGTATCCAATCAATCACATGACAGCAATTCAATGAATTTTAGCATTTAGACATTGTCAAGACGACCTGCTTAAGTTAAAACCAAGCATCAGAATGGGGAAGAAAGGTGATTTAAGTGACTTTAAATGTAGCATAATTGTTTGTGCCAGATGGGATGGTCTGAATATTTCAGAAACTGCGCATCTATGACATTTTCACGAACAACCCTCTTTAGAGTTTACAGAGAATGGTCCAAAAATTTTAAATATCCAGTGAACATCAGTTCTGTGGGCGAAAATTACTTGTTGATAACAGAGGTCAGAGGAGAATGGCCAGACAGGTTTCAACTGATAGAAAGGCATCAGTAACTCAAATAACCACTTGTTGCAACCGATATATGCGGAAGAGCATCTCTTAATGCACAACACACCAACCCTTGGGCTACAGCAGCAGGAGACCACACCGGGTACCACTCCCGTCATCTAAGAACAAGCAACCAAGGCTACAATTCGCATAGGCTTACCAAAATTGGACAACAGAAGATTGGAAAAACGTTGCCTGGTCTGATGTGTGTAGATTTCTGTTGTGACTCAAACTGTGACATATATTGCAACGAATAGGTCGATTAAAATAAAGATTACATTCTGTAATTTGCGTTCTTGTTTAAAAACTACATAAATACACAGGAAAGCAGTCAAATAAAACGGCGGCAGTTAAAACTGTGTCGTGTTTTTCTGTTATAATAGCGAACCTAAATTTAAGCTTAAAATATTTTACTGTCGGATACGTCCTGATTTGGTTTCTGTCTTGCACAAAATGCTTCTAAAGTAGACTGCAGACTCCATCGATCATGGATTTGGATTAAACAGAACAGATCGATGGGAAAATAATATTTGAAAATGGAAGTGTGCATTTTCGGCTGACGGTAACGAGAAACAAAAGCCCACTAAGGAGAAGGAGGAGGAGGTTACTGGGAAAGAATTAACACGGTCAAACAGAAGACAGCAACCGAGGATTAAGGAAGTATACACCACTTAAAAAGCTTATCCCATTCACAATTCATTTTGACAACACAGGATTTCCAAAGTGAACTATTCATTAGCAGTAATAACAACTTCTCTTATAGATAATAAAGATGTTCAATATTAGCCTTCTCCGCTATTTTGATTTTTTTTTTTATTACAGTGATTATCCCGCCTACCGTCCTCTCCACCACCGGAAGTGATTCCTGGTGACCTATTAACTGAAGCCCCGCCTTTAAACATACTGGGAAGTGAATGGTGGCTGCAGAAGAAGTTAATCTCCTGCGTTTTTTACGCCTCCTTAATGTAGTGTCTCCATATCCACCCCACGGTAAATAAGATATATGAGTTTTATTTTATTATATGATATCCACAACTTCGTTTTGCTTTTGTTTGTAGAAGACAGTCAAGTAGGCACATGTCACACAATATGGGGTAGGCCCATCAGATGTTCGCCGGCTATACCTGTGGCTTTATGTATCTGCATTTTTGACATACTAAAATAAAGAGCGCGGTTAAGAGGTATGTGTTCTGTAATTATTAAAATGATATTTTTCTATTAGCGTCTGGTTAACAGTAATTGAATTACGTTATTTCATTAAGGCGTTGGTTTTTTAAGTTGTAAAGTTACTGTATAACAAAGAACTAATTTTCATTGAGAAAGAAGGGTGTACTTGGTTTGAACATTTAAATGTTGTTGTTCTAATGCTACATTAATTGAGCGATTGACGTTATTTAAGTCAAATTGTACTCGGAACTGCAGAGTAGTTGTAGCAAATCAAAGAACTTGTGGAATTCCGCTGTAGAAATAACAAACCAGAACAATTTAATAATATATAACAATATCGAAGCGTTTTTCATGTGTTTCAGAGATTTTTCCAAATTCATTTTATCAACAACTTTCTCCTACGTTCGTTTCCAAACTAATCTTTGGATAAGTGGTTATCTCAAGGGGTTCTAACTCAAAGTTATTAGATTCAAATACAGTATCTCTGAAAATATGTATAATGAAAATCGAAGTGTTCATTTTGTTTAAATAATTCTTTGAAAAAGTAAAATTTATTTGAATGTGAACATGTTTGATAAAATATAATATTTAAATAGTTATTTGGGTGGATTTGATCCCAATGCATAATTGTAAAAAAAAAAAGTAGTTCTTGAGCTTTGACGTGAAAAAGTGAACTGGTGCTCCATCTACTGTTAGTTTCTTGCCTTTGTGTCCAATACTGCCAGTATACACACTGGCTCACGCACTCGTAACTAGAATTATACCTCATGGACTTTACTGATTTTGTTTTCCTTTTAATCACGCATTTAGAGAGACAGAATAATGTTTTGCCCATAATTTGTCCTTTGCATTAATCACATTTTTGTTTGTAGATGAAAAGCTGAATACCTAAATAAATTATATTGTGAAGTATGACGGTGTTCTTTAATAAACAGAAAATGACAAATTGTTGATTAACACTTAGAAGTTATTGCCACACGCAAACTCGTATAAACCACTGATTAATTACTTGGATCTGAACTCCTTACACAAAATATACATCTCTGTGACTTTGACAAAGCAGCCTATTGTGAAAGAGGAAAAAAATTAAAGTATATGATCGTTCTTACAAGACATGGAATGCATATAACAGACCTACACCAGTGCTTTTTTGTAAGGAAGTACACAAGCCCTATGGCAAACTGCAATACAGAAATACTTGCATCAGAACTTGATCTGAAGTTATACCCTTTATAAAACTGTTACTTTAATGTTTCATTAACTAGCCCACTCAGGTGTATTTTGCCCTTATTGGAAATTCCCATGTCACACTTGCAATTTTGACTTGTAATCTGAATTGAAAAATCACACTAATCGTAGTGTCTGAATGTTGCAGTGTGCTGCATGTTGATTAGCAAATACATGTATAAACTTGACTGTACTCTCTTCACATGACATTGTAAGCGTATGGTGATATTACATGGAGTATTAAGTAACATTAAGTCTGGGAGTTTAATTGGTTTTTAAATGCTTTTTTTTTTTAATGCTTAGATGAGTGGCGAGCCTGATAAAAACAAGGAATTCTATGAGCAGCTGCGCTTAGAAGAGCTCTATGGAGAAAACCGTTCAGACCCTGACAAACCTTATACTTATGTTGACCCTGAAGATGGGACAGTCTATGACTGGGATCATGATAAAAAGGCTTGGTTTCCAAAGGTGTGTTGACAACCTTTAAAGAAATCGAAATGACCTTTATATTTAAATGCTAATTAGCTTTTTCAGTCTTATGGTGTTTCATTTTTATGTGTAAATCTGAAACGGTATACATCATATGCAAATCTATACAGTCTTAGACTTTTTGAACAAAAATATGCTTTTTATTTTTCTTATTTTTACATCTTGTATTGCAGTTAAGAGCAACTTTGTCCCTCATGAGCTAGGCCTTGCATCTCTCTGTATTTGAGTAGGATGGTACCATATGTTTGCAGAGAATAATGTAAATATCTGTAAATTTGTTTAATTGCAATGTTGTTGCAGTTTTTTTCAATATATATCAATTATTTCAATAGCATTGTTATATTCTGTAATCAAATGACAACCTTCTGAAATGTGTGGATGCAAGTAAAGGTACACTTCATTAGATTGCTCCTTTTCTGGTTTTAGGAATTGTTTTGCTTGTAAATTCTTATGATCCAAGATTATTTCATTTAACTTTTGTGGCGTTTATGTCACTAGCTTTGCTTTTTTAGGGTAACTGTGCACCAGAGGCAGGTTTACATGTGTATTTTTTTTTCCTTCCATCTATTTTAATGTCCATCATTTTTATTTCTTCCGTCTATATTAATGTCCATCAATCTGGTGGGTCTACTCCGTTCAGACTTGCTTATTAATGAGTGCCATTGCAAGGGCTTTAAAGTCTTTATGTTCAGTCTTAATTTTCACTTGCGTTTACTTTTGTACTTCTTCCTTCAACAACTGGTATGTTGTTAGTTTTGCATCTGCATTCTGAATTTGGAGATCCTAAAGTGGTAGGGTAGGTGTCCACTAAGAGGTGATGAGGGAAGCAGTAAGGCTTAAAGTATATGAAGTTTTTATGAGTCAAGCTACTTTGCTGTTATCCCACTAGTACAGTATTTTGAAAATTCATTTATTTTCTAATAAATAAATTTGTACTCCTGTAAAGTATTATGATTTCCATTAAATCTTTTCTAAAGGAACTTTTATTAAACTTTCATTCATATTTGTTTTATAGTCATAATTGTTCATTTTCTCTAGTGAGACAAATAATAATTTAATTTTTAACTGCCCTAAGATACAGTAACATTCTCTTTTTTAATTCAGGGTTAATGCAGAGAATATTTAAACTGAAAAGTAGTGTGTTTGTATATTTTTATGTATATATGTGTGTGGGTGTATATATGTATGTAATGCAATAGTGTGTATGTATGTATGTGTATATGTATATCCTGTATATATATATATATTTTTTTTTTTAAATGTAGTTGATTACAGATAAGACAGTAACTAAATGCAAGGGATATTTTAAATTTATTTTCACAAGGTGATCGTCATTAACTAAAATCTGATTTTGGTTTGTTTTAATATAGAGAAAGTTGTATTTAGTAGTTATTAATAAACCTTTAATCATTAACTTAAAAAGTTGTGTTTTCAATGCACAGTTTATTCATTTTTTTTATTTAATTTGATTTCCCAGTTTTTTCAAATATTTATATTTCAACTGAATAATTTTTAGTTTAAAAAAAACACAACTTTCTATAAAATTTATTTGTTGCATAGAGGTTCGGAACATATTGTGTGAAGATTGTAATAGATGAGCTGGCATCCCGGCTGGGGTGGAGGATCTGTTACCTGGCCTGGAGGCCCACATAATGGACAAATAATGTCTGTGTTTTAACATCCTAGTGGGATGGTTGCTGTTCCATTTCCCATTTGGGTCCATATTACGGAATGGCATTGGGTGACTGCCTCCTAGGTCTATGTGTTGTTCCAGTACACTGGTTGTCAACATACCTCTGATGTAACTCCCATATGGACACTTGCAGGGCTACATGGAAGATGTAGTTCTAGAGGGCAACCCTATTGTGGTCCTTGGGGTCTGCTGGAGGGTGCTGTTGGGAGAAGGTTCTGTCTGACCTGCAAGTGCATCCTCACTGCTGATATACTGGAAGTACTCCTGGGTTGGGCATAAAGCAAGCTGCCTGTAGAGGAGGAGGAGGAGGACAATGCTCGCGTGGGAGGGATAGAGGAGAAAGAAAAGGTAGGAAAAGAAAAAGATAGGTGTGTGTGAATTGTGGAAGAAACCAGTAAAAACCGTGTATTTGAACCTGGAACTCTCTGGTCTGGGTTTTGGGGCTCAATTGATACAGTATAATAGTGCAGTATTTTGCGTTGCAGTCAGTACAGTGAGGACAAGTATTTTTTGCTCCATCTGTGGTAATTTACTACTTTTGTAATAAAATGCATTGCTTTTATGTTTCTATACAGTAGGTGGTGCATTACTTTAATTTGTATTACTTTGGAGATTCCAATACAAAATTCCTACTAGAAATAAGGAATTTGCAGTTCACAAATATTTCCATCAATATTTTTGATGGTGGGTTCTTTTGTTATTATTGGCAGAGAGCCAACAGTAATTGTAATTAATACAGTATTGAAGCTGGTAATAATATATGAGCCACTTTTATGGTTGTAGACGCAGACAGCCTTTTCTGATGTTATTTAATACTGTCAAATCTTTGATAGAAATAAAACTGTAAAATGTCAAGTTAACTTTTACCACATACATGTACTGTATTACTATATGTTGATAGATACACAAAAATCATACAATACGATTATCATTTTAAGATCACCAGTGCTGGTTGCCAAGTACATTGTGAAACAGTGCTGCTTAATTTTCCATGTGAGGCTGCCTCCTTCCTCAGCTACCCTTTAAAGGTGATACTTATATTCCAATCATCTATGGCTCCATTACATGCTTCAGTAATTTTTTTTCTCCTGTGTTCCCGGCCTGCACATTCATGCTGCCATTTCCACCTCACAGCATTCACTTGGGGTTATATTCCACACCACTCACTTTTGGCAACTAAATAAGCTTTTTTAAATCATAATTATTCTGGAGATCGATGGTGGCCATGTACCCAGTCTGAAGGATTTAAACAGAAGAGTGGATCTTATAAGTTCTGCTCTGTGTACTTGATTATCAACCTTAGTCTCATTGACTTGCTCACTTAACACTCACATACCCTATGTGAGACTTCTCAGGATGGCGCTTCCCTTTTTGTTAAAATTTCCTTCCCAGGTCTGCATGGTCCTATCTGAATTTTCTTAACAAAAACACCACCAAGTTACTTAATTATCATAAATATAAGCATTTTTTTGTTAATATTAACATTAACAGATAATATTTGATCTCACTGAGAAAAATATTTTCCTTAAAAAAAATTAGTAAATACTGTTTTTTTCTAAATATAAAAATATGGCTATTCAGTAATTTTCTTGTGGACATTGAGATTGACTGAAAGTCAGTAGTTCTATATTTTTTCCCACTGTCATCTTCATTATGCTCATGTTTCAGAGAGAGCAGTTAAAGTGTACTCACATTTGTGTGATGCTGAGGACACCTATAGAGATCAATTATTAGTTATCAAAGTTATTGCCTGCAGTATTTCTTATTTCTCAAAAGATGTTCTGATCATTTTTGAAAGATGCCACACAGAGCATCTATATCTTAGTGAGGACATGTTTAAAATATCAACTGGTCTGCAGGTGAAGTTTAGTACATATCAGATTATTAGAGTTACCTTTGCTGAGAAATATTTTCCATTGATGTTTCTGACTTGGCAGATCAAAAGAAGATATCAAATACAGGTAATCCCCATGTTACGGACATCCGACCTATGACTTACAAATGGAGCCGCAGCTGCGACGCATGCGCCTCAGTAACTGCCGCTCCATCATCTTTGGCCAGGGGACGCTGCAAGCGGTGGCTGGACAGAGGCTGGAGTGGGGCGATTTCGCTGCTCGCGCAGTGTAGTGTCCCTCAGGTGGCTCCTGGCGGCAAGCCGTGACCCGTGGTCCATAGTCAATGGGGCCACAGCTATTGCTCGTGTGCAAGATGGAGGATTGATGGGGCAGTGTGCTACCCACCCACTACGCCGCCGCAGCAGCTACTGCTCCTGACTGGACGCAGGCTGGATGGAGCGGAGGGGGCGTTTCACTGTCCACCTACCGCTGGCAATGCAGCAAGCGGTGACCTGGTTGTGGCTGAACGGAGGCCATTGAAGGTGCAGGGGGCAGCACTGTAGTGTGCCCCGGTTGGCTGCTTGTTGAACAGGGGCGGTGGTGGGCAATTCACTACCCGCCTTTGGCCGCTCTGTATTCAGAGCTCATCTTAACCTTTTTTCTTCACCCTTCAAGAATGTCGCTGAAACACAAATCTGATGCAAGTGCTGGTGATACAGTAAAGAAGAGAAAAACCATCACCATTGAAAATAAAGTAGAATTAATAAAAAGGTCAGAGAGAGGTGAAACTCCATCATTCATTGGCAGAGCACTTCGTTACAGTCGGTCAACAATAGCATTTATTAAAAATAATGTACCTTTTCCAACTTGCATACAAACTCAACTTAAGTACAAACCTACAGTCCCTATCTCATACGTAACACGGGGACTGCCAGTACTAAGATAAGTTTACTTAAGAAATGAAGTTAAAAGATATGTCTAAAAAGAAAGTGTCGGAGAAATATGTCTTTGGCATAGAATTTGGAATGCAATGACTTTTTTTGGAGTATTTACAAGTTCTTTCAATTGATTGAATAAATAAAAGTCTAATGGAAATTCACCTGGTGAAGTCGAAAATTAGCATTCAGTGGCACCAGCTGGATATTTAAAAATGTAAGTAGCTGCATTTTTGTTTTTGATATGTATTATTTTACATGAGTATATATTCCTAAAGAGTTTTATTTTGAAGAATGTATGGCAGAAATAGCTGCAGTATGATGTGGCAGAGAGCTGTGGATCAGTGCACCAATACGAATGATACTAGACGTCCTGCGAGCACTTTCCCACCCATTAAATTGCATCACTTCATTGGTTTGCTATCTAAATAAGTCGTTCTACAGATATTTTGTGTTTTTCTGTGGGATGTTTGTGTAAATTCAAAGTTTATAATGGTCTGTCTTTTTTTCATCATTCATTTTTGCATTTATTGGCCCTTTTACTTTTTAAAGTAATTAATAAGCTGTTGTTCATATACACATTAAATATTCCAGTGACTACTCCCTGCAGTATCCTAATATTTTTTCAAAGTAGAATTAAAAAAATATTTAAATTCTCTCTTTCAGATAACAGATGATTTTATTGCAGCTTATCAGGCCAATTATGGTTTTAATGAAGATAGTTCTGCCAATGCTTCTGGATCAGCTGTGACCACGGAATGCAACCCAACTCAGGAAAAGGATTTTAAAGTTGCCCCAGCAGAGGGCGCAGAAATTCAACAGCGTAAAGGAAAAGGAGAAAAGCGTAAACCAGATCCAGGTATAAATATTATTAAAGCAAATGTTTTATCATATAAATTTTTACTGAATCAATAATTTATTATCTTATTTGTTACATGTTTTTGTAAGTGTTTTAATATGATTTATTTGCATATTTCCCTTGCGTCTCCATTGGTTTTCATTTCACATCCCCACAGACATGATAGACAGGTTGTTTGTCAATTCCAAATTGGCCCAATGTGAGTATGTGGTTGTGTGTGTGCATTGCTGTTAGAATAGACTCCTGTGCCTCTTAAACATGAACTAAATTAAGTGAGTTTGAAAATGTTATGTTAATTTGGTTGCCAGTTTTATACAAGTAAATTCATAAAAGTGATGGTGTTCTCTTTCCGGGCACATTAATCAGTTAACTGAGTGATAATTTGTGTTTGTATGCGTGTTTTAAAATTCTTAGCACTTTAATATTATTTTGTAAAGATGTCCCCGTCTTGAAATTTTGCGTTGATTGTTATTTTATTTATACAAGTCTCACAAAATCAAATTCCATGCAACCAATATTATTTGGGAATGATTTACAATTTCTATTAATATTATCAATATTTTTTTTCACAGTTTTAGATGTACATGATTGATGATGTACTTTTTTTCTAGGATGGTTTGATGTGGATAAAGAGAAAAACACAAATGTTTATGTGTCAGGTACAGTAACTTAAATTTTGTTTGGGTATTTACAGACTGAGTTCATCTGCATGCTTACCAGCTTTAAAACAGACTAAGCATAGTTATTCTGGGGCAATTTTGGAAAGCACTCCTGGGCTGGTTTCATACACTGTATAGGAAGTAGAAGGCTAAATTGATATTTTGTTGTAAAGAAATTCTGTCTTCTGTGTGCTTTTACCTTTCCCCATTTTTATCTTGTGTGTATATATATATATATATATATATATATATATATATATATATATATATATATATATATATATATATATATACTCACCTAAAGGATTATTAGGAACACCATACTAATACAGTGTTTGACCCCCTTTCGCCTTCAGATCTGCCTTAATTCTACGTGGCATTGATTCAACAAGGTGCTGAAAGCATTCTTTAGAAATGTTGGCCCATATTGATAGGATATCATCTTGCAGTTGATGGAGATTTGTGGGATGCACATCCAGGGCACGAAGCTCCCGTTCCACCACATCCCAAAGATGCTCTATTGGGTTGAGATCTGGTGACTCTGGGGGCCATTTTAGTACAGTGAACTCATTGTCATGTTCAAGAAACCAATTTGAAATGATTCGAGCTTTGTGACATGGTGCATTATCCTGCTGGAAGTAGCCATCAGAGGATGGGTACATGGTGGTCATGAAGGGATGGACATGGTCAGAAACAATGCTCAGGTAGCCCGTGGCATTTAAATGATGCCCAACTGGCACTAAGGGGCCTAAAGTATGCCAAGAAAACATCCCCCACCCATTACACCACCACCACCAGCCTGCACAGTGGTAACAAGGCATGATAGATCCATGTTCTTATTCTGTTTACGCCAAATTCTGACTCTACAATTTGAATGTCTCAACAGAAATCGAGACTCATCAGACCAGGCAACATTTTTCCAGTCTTCAACTGTCCAATTTTGGTGAGCTCGTGCAAATTGTAGCCTCTTTTTCTTATTTGTAGTGGAGATGAGTGGTACCCAGTGGGGTCTTCTGCTGTTGTAGCCCATCTGCCTTAAGGTTGTGCGTGTTGTGGCTTCACAAATGCTTTGCTGCATACCTCGGTTGTAACGAGTGGTTATTTCAGTCAAAGTTGCTCTTCTATCAGCTTGAATCAGTAGGCCCATTCTCCTCTGACCTCTAGCATCAACAAGGCATTTTCGCCCACAGGACTGCCGCATACTGGATGTTTTCCCTTTTCACACCATTCTTTGTAAACCCTAGAAATGGTTGTGCGTGAAAATCCCAGTAACTGAGCAGATTGTGAAATACTCAGACCGGCCCGTCTGGCACCAACAACCATGCCACGCTCAAAATTGCTTAAATCACCTTTCTTTCCCATTCTGATATTCAGTTTGGAGTTCAGGAGATTGTCTTGACCAGGACCACACCCCTAAATGCATTGAGGCAACTGCCATGTGATTGGTTGATTAGATAATTGCATTAAGAAATTGAACAGGTTTTCCTAATAATCTTTTAGGTGAGTGTATATACATACATACATACATATGTACAGTCATGTGAAAACATTAGGACACCCTTTGAAAGCATGTGGTTTTTTGTAACATTTTTAATAAATGGTTATTTCATCTCCGTTTCAACAATACAGAGATTAAAGTAATCCAACTAAACAAAGAAAACTGAAGAAAAGTCTTTTCAAGATCTTCTGTAAATGTCATTCTACAAAAATGCCTATTCTAACTGAGGAAAAAGATAGGACACCCTCACATGTATTCCCTCTTAAATTGGCTCAGATCTCACACAGGTATATCACACCAGGTGCACATAATTAGTAGATCGTTACTCTGCATGTTGAATGAGGCTTGCCCTATTTAAACCTCAGACATTTAGTTTGGTGTGCTCCTGACTGTTGAAGTGAGAGTGAGCACCATTGTGAGAACAAAAGAGCTGTCAGAGGACTTCAGAAAAAAGATTGTAGCAGCCTATGAGTCTGGGAAGGGATTTAAAAAGATCTCAAAAGATTTTGAAATCAGCCATTCCACTGTCCGGAAGATAGTCTACAAGTGGAGGGCTTTCAAAACAACTGCCAACATGCCCAGGACTGGTCGCCCCAGCAAGTTCACCCCAAGAGCAGACCGCAAGATGCTAAAAGAGGTCTCCAAAAACCCTAAAGTGTCATCTCGAGAACTACAGCAGGCTCTGGCTACTGTTGATGTAGAAGTACATGCCTCTACAATCAGAAAGAGACTGTACAAGTTTAACTTGCATGGGAGGTGTGCAAGGAGGAAACCTTTGCTTTCCAAGAGAAACATCGAGGCCAGACTGACATTTGCCAGAGATAAAGTTGACAAAGACCAGGACTTCTGGAATAATGTTCTTTGGACAGATGAGTCCAAAATTGAATTATTTGGACACAACAGCAGAGGACATGTTTGGCGTAAACCAAACACAGCATTCCAAGAAAAGAACCTCATACCAACTGTGAAGCATGGAGGTGGAAGTGTCATGGTTTGGGGCTGCTTTGCTGCAGCAGGACCTGGTCAGCTCACCATCATAGAATCCACGATGAATTCTACTGTGTATCAGAAGGTGCTTGAAGAACATGTGAGACCATCAGTTAGAAAATTAAAGCTGAAGCGGAACTGGACCATGCAACATGACAATGACCCAAAACATACTAGTAAATCAACCAAAGATTGGCTGAAAAAGAAGAAATGGAGAGTCCTGGAATGGCCAAGTCAAAGTCCAGATTTGAATCCCATTGAGATGCTGTGGGGTGACTTGAAAAGGGCTGTATGCGTGCAAGAAACCCCTCAAACATCTCACAGCTGAAAAAGTTCTGCATTGAGGAGTGGGGTAAAATTTCCTCAGACCGATGTCGAAGACTGGTAGATGGCTACAAGAACCGTCTCACTGCAGTTATTTCAGCCAAAGGAGGTAACACTCGCTATTAGGGGCAAGGGTGTCCTATCTTTTCCTCAGTTAGAATAGGCATTTTTGTAGAATGACATTTACAGAAGATCTTGAAAAGACTTTTCTTCAGTTTTCTTTGTTTAGTTGGATTACTTTAATCTCTCTGTATTGTTGAAGCGGAGATGAAATAACCATTTATTAAAAATGTTACAAAAAACCACATGCTTTCAAAGGGTGTCCTAATGTTTTCACATGACTGTATGTATGTGTGTGTATATATATGTATATGTATGTGTGTGTGTATATATATATATATATATATATATATATATATATATATATATTTATTGTGGAGCCAACCCGGACACAGACAGGCAGACATGTTCTTAATCACCACCACACGTTTATTATTTACAATATTTACAAATTACACAGGTCACACAGAGACCTAGTCTTCATGAGGGTGACCCAAGGGCCCCATGTCCTCTAATGGGCCCTGAGCTCACTGCCCAGCAGCATGCAGCTCGTTTGGCATTCGCCATAGAATACCAGAATTGGCAGATGCACCACTGGTGCCCTGTGCTTTTTACAGATGAGAGCAGGTTCACCCTGAACACGTGACAGAAATGAAAGGGTCTGGAGAAGCCATGGAGAACATTATGCTGCCTGTAACATCATTCAGCATGAGCAGTTTGGTGGTGGGTTAATGATTGTCTAGGGAGGCATATCCATGGAGGGTCACACAGATCGCTACAGGCTTGACAAAGGCACCTTGGCTGCCATTAGGTAACAGGATGAAATCCTTGGACCCATTGTCAGACCCTATGCTGGTACAGTGGCTCCTGGTGCACGACAATTCCTGGCCTCATATGGTGAGAGTATACAGGCAGTTCCTGGAGGATGAAGGAATTGATACCATTGACTGGCCACCACACTTTCCTGACCTAAATCCAATAGTACACCTCTGGGACATTATGTTTTGGTCCATCCAATGCCACCAGGTTGCACCTCAGACTGTCCAGCAGCTCAGTGATGCCCTGGTCCAGATCTGGGAGGAGATCCCCCACAACACCATCTGTCATCTCATTAGAAGCGTGCACCGATGTTGTCAGGCATGTATACAAGAACACAGGGGCCATACAAAGTGCTGCGTACAATTTTGAGTTGCTGCAATTAAATTTTGGCAAAATGGACTAACCTGCCACATAATTTTTTCACTCTGATTTTTGGGGCGTCTTTGAATTCATGGCTCTGTAGGTTGATCATTTTCATTTCCATCAAACGATGTGGCATCCTTTCGTTCCTAACACATTACCCAGTCAATATCAGTATAGATATCCAGGAGGATTTTTTTTTTCCATTGAGATCTGATGTGTTTTCAAAGTGTTCCTTTAATTTTTTTGAGCAGTTTATATGTATATCTATATACCTATATCTATATCTATATCTATATCTATATCTATATCTATATCTATATCTATATCTATATATATATCTATATATATCTATATATATATATATATCTATCTATACTAATAAAAGGCAAAACCCTCACTCACTCACTCACTCACTCACTGACTCATCACTAATTCTCCAACTTCCCGTGTAGGTAGAAGGCTGAAATTTAGCAGGCTCATTCCTTACAGCTTACTTACAAAAGTTGGGCAGGTTTCATTTCGAAATTCTACGCCTAATGGTCATAACTGGAAGGTATTTTCTCCATTAACTGTAATGGAGTTTAGCTGGAAAGACGTGGGGGGGCGGAGTTTCATGTGACATCATCACGCCTCCCACGTAATCACGTGAACTGACTGTCAACGCAGTACGTAGAAAACCAGGAAGACCTCCAAAAAGCACTTAAGAAAACATGCATTATAAAAACATGCATTATATAATTGAGAAGGCAGCGAAACAATAAGAAGCGAGCGAGTGACATATACTACCATATTAATGAGTGCTGCTACTTCGGAAAGAAAGGTGTAAACCTAAACTTTAAATTAAGTTAATAGACAGGGTGCCGCTGGTGTTTCTCATGCCCACGGGTAATGCGGGATACAAGTTTAATGAGAGGACGCGGGATATAAGCGAGTTTTGATCACTTTGTAACTAAGTTAAAATTGCAGGTGAAGGGGTGTGCTTATGCAAATTCCGAGAGACTGTGTTTGTGGGGGATTGACAGTTAACGCGGTTGGGGGAGTCACGTCATCATATCCCCTCCCATTTACCTCATTTCGCTCTGAGTTGAGCTCCGCGGCTAACGGCGTCTTCCGAAGCAACTTCATCACACTCCCACCAAATACTCACAGAAAAATCCACAAGTTAATACACACGCTGTCTCTAGAGTTTCTCCACACTCAATGTATTCCTCCGCCCCCTTTATACCCTCTAATCTCCCATTTCAATTCAGATACCTCCAATTTCCTGTAAGGCTCAGCTGCGCGATGACAAGTAATAAGTCTCAAGGACAGACCCTACAAAACGATGGCATTGATTTCAGGCAAGATTGCTTTTCTCCTGGACAACTATACTTGCATTCTCAAAAGTGAGCTCGCGCAGCTTGCATATTACAACCGGAGTGCAGCCAGAAACTTTTAAGTACCGGGTCTTAGATAACATTAAATTGAGCCGTAGACATCGCAACATCACACAAGATAGCAGCTCACGAGAACTTACTGAACGCAGTACGAGTGATCACTTCCATGCATCAAACCTGTTCAAAAAACGCATTACACAATTTACAAGGTGATGGCTTTCTATGGCGTTCGTTTATAAAGCAGCGGAGAGGCTGTGTGAAGGCAGCTACACAGAAAAAGCAGAGCGCCACACTCTGAATGTATTGCTGGCATCACCGTTATACCCTCTGATCTCCCATTTGAATTGAAATGCCTCAAATTTCCAGTAAGGCTCTGCTTCGCGATGACAATTAATAAGTCTCAGGGACACACCCTACAAAAGGTTGCCATTGATTTGAGGCAACATTGCTTCCTCCTGGACAAAACTATACGTTGCATTCTCAAAAGTTATATACACCCCGATCTACAATACTGTCAAATAAACGACCCACACACCATAGCGCAACATGAGAGGCTTCACCTTTAGCGCTGATGTCTTAGGTTCGATTCGCGAGAGTGGGTGCAGTGCATGTGTACTGCCTGATGAGCCCAGAGTTAGGGCGAAGCACGTGTCGCGTACTGTTTGCATTATTTGATAGTAAAACTATTTCAATATATTCAGTATATATATATCAGCGCTTAATGATTCATTTTACTCTCGCAACCCCTGTTTGGGAAGAAGTATGAAAAAATATGAGGTTAACGCAGAAAACCAGATCACCAATTTAAGCTTTAGGAATCATAGATACTTTATTCAACATCAATGATTGTTTTGGTAAAGCCATACTCGGTGTAATCCTCCTTCCATGTTATAATATTTCGCGACTAGCCAAGATTAAATGAACGGAAAAAAAGTAAGAGCGAAGTGAGGGTGACGCAGGCAGGCAGGCGACAGCTCAATAGCTCGAATTTGGATATACTACAGTAGGTTCTATTTAGTCGCCAGAAATATCTTTGGTAGGAATGGAAGTTGGATTTAGTCTTTAAATTTCTATGGTGAAGAAAAATTTATGCAATGATGATTAAATTTAACTTTCATTCCTACTAAACATATTTCTGTTGACCAAATAAAAATTACTTATATTTAAAATTTAAATAGAACTTGAATAAATACGATAGTTCATAATACCTACGCAACACTAAGTGCACGTACGATTACGAGTCATCCGTTTTAACAAGCAGCATATTGCACTGATACGAAATAGCCTGCCCATTTAATTATTTAGGAATGGATAGATAAATTAAGATTTTGTACAAATAATGTTTTAAATTTGTCTTCCTCAGTGGATTTTGGCACCCCCAGCAACAGCTCCTCGCACCCCAAAGGATATATATATATATATATATATATATAGATATATAGATATATAGATAGATATATAGATATATATATATATAGATAGATATATAGATATATATATATAGATATAGATATAGATAGTTATATATAGGTGTATGTAAATGTGTGTCTGTATATATGTAGATATGTGTATATATGTATATATGTATATATATATATATTTATATATATATATATATATATATATATATGCCAGCAACACTCATGACAATGACAAAACAATTACATTGTCAATCATGTTACATTATTATTAAAATGTTTCCTTTTCTTTTTCATTACTTCTTTAACACACTACTTCTCTGCTGCAAAGCGCGGGTATTTTGCTATATATGCATATGTATATATGTGTATATGTATATATATATATCCATATGTATATGTATGCATATATATATATATATATACATACACACTGTATATATATATATATATATACTGTATATATGTATGTATGTGTGTGTGTCTGTGTCTATATATATATATATATATATATATATATATATATATATATATATATATATATATATATATATGACAGCAACACTCATATCAGTGATAAAACAATTACATTAACAATCATCTTACGTTATTTTTAAAATGTTTCCTTTTCTTTTTCATAACTTCTTTAACACACTACTTCTCCTGCGCCTGGTATTCTGCTAGTATATATATATATATATATATATATATATATATATATATATATATATATATATATATATATATATATATATATATATGTGTATATGTGTATATATGTGTATATATATGTATATATATGTATATGTATGTATATGTATGTGTATATGTGTATGTATATATAAACTGTATATAATTTATATAGCGCATTAGTTGGTTGATCACAGTGAGCATGTTTGAGTGTGTAGTAACTTGCCCACTGGGGTTCCAGTGATGTGAATTTTTCAGGTTTGATGATTGCTGGACATAAGCTGTTATTATATGTACAGTATATGTCATTTTCATCTTAACTGAGTGCTGTTTCTTTAAGAGAGTAAAAAAAATATCACTTTCTAGAAAGTTTTCAAGTTTATCTTTGCCAGTTTGGAGCATGTTTGGAGAGTATTCTTATCGACATAGGAAATACACTTATTGCAAAAATGCTAAAATAGTAAGAATAACATTGTCAAACCTGCCTAATCCAATTTAGATTTTCATGGCTATCCCAGTAACACACATGCATGTGGAAAATGTATAAACTCCACATAATGGTAAGGTACAAAATCCAGACTCCGGTTTCATGAAGCAGAAGCACTAACCACTGTGCTACTGTGCCATTTATTATAATTGCTACCTCCATATATTAATTTTATAACCTGTTTTTGTTACTATTATCATTAGTAGTAGTATTGTTCATCTGTCCTTTCATAAAAGACAACAGTACCAATTTCAAATACCAACAACATCAGAATGTCTGTCTCTCTGCCCTGATACTTTTCATTACCAACCCAAGCCACACAAGACAAGACATCTACATGCTTTCCAACGTAAAAGTAACCTAGTCTCCAGTCTGTAATATTAAGAAATGTACAGTTTGTCACTGAGTTGGGTATAGTAGGGAAAACGTTTTTAGTCTAAAATATATTTGTATTTTTACTCCGGTCTACTACAGTCAGTCTTCTTTATTCTGTTTTTTTTGCCTTGTTCATCCTCCTGTGTCCATTAGCTAAAATTGTATTTCTTTGTTGCTTTGTAAATCAAAATGTCCTTTGATACATATTTACTTTTATTCTGTAAATGTTGCATTCATTCATCATTCTAATAATGACTTGTTTTCAGGACTGCCTCCAGATATCACACCTGATGAATTTGCAGAAATGATGTCCAAATGTGGGATTATCATGCGTGATCCAGTTACAGAGGAATTCAAAGTAAAGCTTTATAAAGATGCCCAAGGAAATCTGAAAGGGGATGGTTTATGCTGCTATCTTAAGGTATATACTATTACTGGTAAAATTGCCTTGGATATTTTAACTGCTGTTTTATTTTAAGTCACCTTAAGAATCCTGATTAAGCCTGGATGTCTTGTATAATCTGTAAACATAAGCCTGCCTTCTGAAAATATTGCTTCATTGAAATTGAGAAAAGGTACTTTAAGATTAATTGCATTTTGCAAGTTTATTTTCCAGATAATTTTAATTAGACTCTTTTACAAAGTCTCATATTGTTTTTGCCTTTATGTTGAGACAAAACGAATATATGGATCATGTGGCTAATGTGTCTTTTGCTTTTAGGTTCTATTAAAGTAAAGATTTTATGCCTTCATGCTCCACATTAAAGGGATCTGATATGCATTAAAACAATGCATTTCGCATTTAATAAATGTGTATATATTCCATTGTTTGACACTGAGACTTTACATAAAGTATTAACAATACTAAACAGTAAAAGAGTGCTCAGAATATACAGGGAGAGGAGTACTATGTATTCAAGAAGAATGCCATTTTAGAAATAACAAAAATGGTAAAAACACATTTCAAGCCTCTAATATACTTTTCAATGTGTACAACCCTTACATTTCATTTTACCTCATAATTTGAACATTCTTTTTTTGTACCACGAGCCGGAATCAAAAATCTGATTAATTCCCTAATTAGTTTGTATCTTAGCATATATTTTGTAATCTACTTAAGAACAGAATTAAGGGTCAGTGGAGCTGCAGTGCCTATCTTGACAACACTGTCTTCAGAAATCCATGCAGACACTGGGGGAATGTGTTGACTATACACAAACAACAGCCATTACTGATTTATTTTTTTCACAGGGATATCCAATAACAGAGCCTGCTTTTCCCAAGGAGAGTATGTCTTGACAGACACAATTACTAGTGATGTTGTTTCAGTATATTCAATTAATTATACTTAATTACTTATTTAATAATTTTAGACCCCATTTAAATAAAATAGTGTGTTGTGTAACTGTCCTTCAATTTTAAATAGAGCAGTTTCAAAGAAGCCATTAAAAGAAAAGGATTACATGTGTAGTTCAAAGTAACAATCAGCATTTTGAGCAATTATATATATATATATATATATATATAATTTTTTAATACAGTTTTTGTTGCTTACATTGTGATTGGTGTCATTTTCTGAGGTAGCTGTCATTTGCACACTGCTTGTCAAAGTGGCTGTATTACATAGAATTGGCTTGAAGTTCACTGGGCATCTTCTCTTTGTTATCTTTCAAGTTAGGATCCATTATTAGTACTGGGCAAGTTAATGCATTATCGCGTGAACGCATTAATTAATTAATGCCAACAATTATTTTATCGCGCATTAATGCAGTTTTTGTTGTTGTTATTATTATTTTGAATGCCTCCGCCTTGCTAGTGATCGATAGAGATCAGTGATCTTCTTGTTACAGTGCTTTTCAGTACGCTTTTGCTAAAAGGAAAGTTAGCTTAGTTGATTTGACCTCGATTAGCTGCACGTGCATGAGTAGTGAAGAGGAAACCGCTTCTAAAATGGCATGTGGAGAGATACCAAATTGAATGCTCAAAGCGAAATAATCCGTGGTGACTTTTTTTGTATTATCACTGAATCAGAGTCTTGGTTTGTCGGACTCCGATTTTATTGCAAGTGATCTGGAGATGAAAGTAAGGTACCGGCATCAGCTGACTGGTCCCCACCTGATTGTGGTGCTGAACACATTCATGTAGCTGATGCACCTATGGCAACGTTCGCCTGGTAGGACAGACAGTTATGATGACGGGAGATACAAACCTTATTTCGTCTCACTGCAACTACCACCCCAGTTCACAAAGACAGCCAGCCCACCGTGCAAACAGACGTTTTATGTTGATTTTTGTGTGAAACCATTTCTTTGTGCACTTTTCAGAAAACTGTTTTTTGGAAAAAATATAAGCCCTGAAAGAGTTTCTATTGAACATAGACTATTTATGCTGTTCCCTGATATAAGAAAATGTTTCTGCTGGTATCTATTCAGATAAAAAAGAAAACTGATTTAGAAATGTTAACTTGCTGTTGTTTGGAAGATACCTGTTATAATGTTGTGATCATGGCTCTGGACTCTGAGGGTAACTTATTTTTCTATAACAAACTAGATAAAATGTTCATCCCCTGTCAGTGGCAAATAGCTTTGGTTTTATGTTTGATTTGATTACATTAATGTTTAAGTTCAGATTTACAAGAAATATTTTAACTGCTACTATGTAAAGGGAATACCACTGTTAAAAAACACCTTATTTGTTTAAAGTGCTTGCAAACCAAATACAGTGGTACTTTGAGATACGAGTTTAATTCATTCCGTGACCGAGCTTGTAAGTCAAAATTCTCGTATCTCAAATCAATTTTCCCCATTGAAATTAATAGAAATGAGATTAATTCGTGCCAGCCCCCAAAAAACCACCCCAATTTTTTGTTAAATGTTTTCCAACATAAGAAAAATGTATTTATAATGAACAAATATTGTATACAAACAAAATAAAATATAATACATAAACGAGAATCTAAAGAAATACAGATGTTGGTGGAGCCAATTAGCGAATTGTAATGTTTTTTTCTTTCACTTCACTTTTGCTTAACTTAATTTTCTTCTTTACTAAGTTTTTTTCTTTTTTGCTATGCTTTCGTCACTTTCATTCTCAGGGCGTTTCAATAGAAACCTGTCCAAGGAGCTTTGTTTAGTCCTCCCCTTTAGAATGTTTCTGAAATGAGTTTGGCAAATGTCATTAAACAGCGCTGCTGCATGATCAGTTGCAACTTTTTCACGGTTTCTTTTCAATAAAGTCAAGTGTTAGGCAAGTATCATTAAATAGCGACGCTGCATGACCAGTTGTAACTTTTTCAGGGTTTCTTTTCAGTAAAGCCAAGTGTTAGGCAAGTGTTATTAAATAGCGCCGCTGCATGACCAGTTGTAAGTTTTTCAGGGTGAATTTTATTACTTGAGCATTTAAACAACTAGTAATACAGTGTGTTGCTTTGCTGCAGACAGTTACAGAAGGTCTTTTCTTAATTGAAGATATATTGAATTGAATATATATTGAATATATATATCCATAATGTTATATATATATCTATATATCTATATATATCTATATATATATAAATATCTATATATATATATCTATATCTATATATATATATATATATATATATATATATATATATCAAAAAGTCTGTAGAGATTTCTTGGGCCAACAAAAAGTGTGTCCAGCTCTTTTCAGGCAAATAATCAAAAATCAGTTATAATTTTTTCTTTATCATCTAGCAGTCCTCTTGAATAAGTCACTGCTTTTCCTGAAAGCAGTAACCCTAAATAATTAAAATACTTTTTTACGTTCTGTTTGCACCATTTTTGATGCATCTGAAAGAATAATGGTTTGCCCCAGTTGTGAAATTTCAAGTGATGTTCAAAATGCTTTCAGCAGACTCCGTTTGGAATGTTGAAGTTTGATCTCTGTATTTTGTGAACTTTTAATTTATAATATCATAAGTAGTGAAAGATAATGTTACAACAGTTTGGGGGATACTATCAGTTTATCGCTGAAATTAGTACCATATGTTTAATTGTAGTGATTCTGGATCTTAAATGTTTTTTCTCTCAGATTACAAACTGGTGAGTGAACTCATTTTATTGTGGAATGGTTCAGGCCAACATTTGCCTCTTCACCAACATAGTATGGAAATATTCCTACTGTAGCTTTGATAGATTCTTCCTTGGCCAATAGTTTCATTTAGTATGTATATATATATGTGTGTGTGTGTGTGTATATATATGTATATATATTATGTGTGTGTGTGTGTATATATATGTATATATATATGTGTGTGTGTGTGTGTGTATATATATGTATATATATATGTGTGTGTGTGTGTGTGTGTATATATATATGTATATATATATATATGTGTGTGTGTGTATATATATATGTATATATATATATGTGTGTGTGTGTATGTATATGTATGTGTGTGTGTGTGTGTGTATATATATATGTATATATATGTGTGTGTGTGTGTATATATATATATATGTGTGTGTGTGTGTATATATATATATATATGTGTGTGTGTGTGTATATATATATATATGTGTGTGTGTGTGTATATATATATATATATGTGTGTGTGTGTGTGTGTATGTATATATATATGTGTATATATATGTGTATATATATGTATATATGTGTATATATGTGTATATATATGTATATATGTGTATATATATATATATGTATGTATATATCTATACTAATAAAAGGCAAAGCCCTCACTCACTCACTCACTGACTCATCACTAATTCTCCAACTTCCCGTGTGGGTGGAAGGCTGAAATTTGGCAGGTTCATTCCTTACAGCTTCCTTACAAAAGTTGGGCAGGTTTTATTCGAAATTCTACGCGTAATGGTCATAACTGGAAGCTGTTTTCTCCATTTACTGTAATGGAGATGAGCTTGAACGCCGTGGGGCGGAGTTTCGTGTGACATCATCACGCCTCCCACGTAATCACGCAGTACATAGAAAACCAGGAAGACCTCCAAAAGCGCTGAAGAAAACATGCATTATATAATTGAGAAGGCAGCTAAACAATAAGAAGCGGCGAAAGTGACATATACAACCATATTCATGAGTTCTGCTACTTCGGAAACAAAGCACGATGTAAACCTACACTTTAAATTAAGTTCATAGACAGGCTGCGCTGGCGTTTGTAATTTAGTGCCTGCCCATATAAGGCCGTCCGTCAGCGGCAATCCAATAGCAAACTCCACTAAATATTCACGGGTGAAGGACTGTGCTTATGCAGAGGAAGATGAGATGGTCAGGGTGGTGTTTGGCACAAACTCAGCGAAACTGCGAGAGAAAGTTTTAAGTGCCAGGACTAAGGTAACATTAAATACAGCCATGGACATAGCACGAGATGGCACCAGCACAGCTGGGAACCTTCGATGCATGTACACCGAAGCGGCTCACGTGAACTGGCGCAGTGCACAGATAAAAGCAACAGTTCCAAAGAGCGCTGAACAAAACCGAATTACACAATTGAAAAGGCAGCAAAAATATGAAGTCTGATACATACAAGCATATTCATAAATCCAGCTACTGCGGAAACAAAGCACACGGTGGAAAAAGTCAATGTGCCGCTAAAGGAAGACAGTGTAAAAAACCCGTGCATGCAGTGTGTCAGGTCTCAGATAAAGAAGAAGACGAGCTGTTTATTGATGCAGTAAGAAACGAATCGATGAATGAAACCTGTCATCTTTACAACGATTGACAAACACGGAATGTAACTTGAACACAACACATCCTACAAATACGAACCTGATTGAAAGAAATAATGATAATCAAATCCTTGATGACAGCAACACTCAGTAACACTCACAAAACAAATACTGTATATTGACAGTCATGTTACGTTATTTTTAAAATGTTCCCTTTTCTTTTCTAGCTTTTTAACACACTACTTCTCGCTGCGATACGCTGGTATATATATATGTATATATATATATATCCCGATCTACATACTCGAATAATGGATACTTTATTAGCCATCAATGATTGTTTTGGTAAAGCCATACTCAGTGTATTCATTAGATGAACGGTAAAAAGTAAGAGCGAGGGAGGATGACTTATTGAGGCATGCAGGCTGTAGTCGCGTCAACTCTATCTGAATTGCGATCACATTTGAAAAAATATATCTTTTCAAGTTCTATTTAGTCCATATGTGTCAAACTCAAGGGCCAGGGCCACATCCGCCCGGCGTGTAATTATATCCGCCCCGAGATCATTTTATATACTGTATTATTGTTATTAATGGCCGGTATATGAAGCGCTGGTAACACAATAAACTACAGATCCCATAATGCAGCGCTTCAGCTGCCTTGCAACACTTACCGCGTTAATCAAGTCTAGCTTATGATGCTGCAAGTTATTGCGAAGCTAGCTCACACGATGCTGAAGAGAAAAGTTGATTCTGAAAATAGAGCCTTTAAAAACCCATGGGAGGCTGAGTATATGTTTACTGAACCCGTGTGTCTCATTTGTGGAGCTAATGTGGCTGTAATTACAGAATTTAATCTAAGACGGCACTATGAGACAAAACATCAGGGTAACCTGAAAGACCTGAATGCAATGCAGAAGATACAGAAAGCAGAAGAATTAAATAAGAATCTGACACTTCAGCGGACGTTTTACCCGTGCACAATCACAAAGTGATTTCAAGTGAAGCTGCTTTTATGGGAGACACAAATGCACAAGTGCAACTTGCCCCACTTTCCCTGTTGCCAAGTAATGTTAAACCAAGTCGCCACTACGGTGTTCCCAAATACGCACTTTGCTGATAAACTGAGCGCACTGAGTTTGCACGGCGCTTTGGTGACTTTGAAGAACAAAAAGTCCGCCTACATGCGGCTCGAACCTTGTGCATGTTTGGTAGCACATATCTGTGTGAGAAGCTCTTCTCAGTGATAAAGACTAACAAAACAGCACACAGGAGTCGCCTCACTGATGAGCACCTGCAATCCATCCTGAGAATCTCCACAACACAGAACCTCACACCAAACAGAAACGAACTTGTTGCCAAAAAGATGCCAGGCGTCCAGCTCTAAAATGACATATGAGCAAAGACAACTGAATGATTTGATTTGTTATTGCTGAAAGGAACACATTTTATTTATATTTCCAGGTTTTGTTATGCAGCATGTTCATATTTGAATTTGTATAATTTTGACAGGATATATTTTTATGGAGAGCAAAATCTTTTGGGATATTTAAAATCTAAGTTTATTTTTATATAAAATTACATAAGAGTAAAGAAATTTGAATGTTTGTTCTTTTAACGTTTACTTTATTTTTAACTTGTATAATTTAGACAGGATATATTTTTATGGAGAGAAAAATATTATAAGTTGTTTAAGGTTTGAGTTGATTTATTCAGGAATAATATTCCTGTCTGTTTTACCATTCCTACCAAAGATATTTCTGTCGACTAAATAAAAATTCCTTCTATTTAAAATTTAAATAGAACTTGAACAAATACGATAGTTCATAATATCCATGCAGACTTGCACGTAAGAGCGGAGTTATCCGTTTTAACAAGCAGCGTATTGCACTGATATAAATAGCTGTGTGTGTATATATGTAGATATGTATGTATATGTATATATATGTTTATATATGTGTGTGTATGTATATATATATATGTATTTGTGTGTATATATGTGTGTGTATGTATGTATGTGTGTATGTATATGTATGTAGATATATATATGTATGTATATATGTGTGTGTGTAAATATATATATGTATTTATATATATATGTATTTATATATATATGTATTTATATATATATATGTATTTATATATATATATATATATATATATATATATATATATATATATATATATATATATGACAGCAACACTCATCACTCACAACAGTGACAAAACAATTAAACAATTACATTGACAATCATGTTACGTTATTTTCAGAATGTTTCCTTTTCTTTTTCATTGCTGCTTTAACACACTACTTCTCCGCTGCGAAGCTCGGGTATTTTGCTAGTATATATATATGTGTGTATATATATATATATATATATATATATGTGTGTGTATATGTATGTATATGTATATGTATATATATGTATATTATATGTGTATATGTATAGATGTGTATATGTATATATATATATATGTATATTTATATATATATGTATATGTGTATATATATATATATATATATATATATATATATGTATATATATGTGTATCTATACTAATAAAAGGCAAAGCCCTCACTCACTCACTCACTCACTCACTCACTCACTGACTCATCACTAATTCTCCAACTTCCCGTGTAGGTAGAAGGCTGAAATTTGGCAGGC